>NW_015166458.1:540396-585472 GCF_001447785.1 Gekko japonicus | reverse complement strand
CTGGCTAGCCTGGGCCGTCCAGGTCAGGCCCTTAAGTTCATAGGGATCCACATTTAGATATGTGAAACATGGGCAAGCACAGTGTTTAATTCTCTATTTGAAAACAGCAGAAGGGTTTTGTTTTTTTTTAAAGCTCTTTGGATCCCACATTCTTGCATGTTCTTGGCTAAAGGGACGCCAGCCAAGAACTGTAACGGAAGCACAGGCCAGAAACACACCATCTCATTGTGCTGACTTGTGGAATGAGTAGTTGTTCATCTCGTTGGTATTGCTAAATATAAGCAATCTCATTGGTATTGCTAAATATAAGCAATCGCCTGTAGTACTAAATATAAACCTGGCACAAAAATTGACACTGGGAATGTCTGGAATGCAAAATGCTTCGCAAAGCATTAAGGGGGAAGGGGGATCCTAGGACAAAACACATTTTCGAGATGAGTTAGAACCAGCCCCACTGAATCAACACTCCTCCTTAATCTCGTTTCCCATTTGCTTTTCTAGTGAAAGGCAAAGCCACACAGTCTGTGTGGGGGATAATCAGACCCAACAACTCCAAAAGAAAGCGACAGGCAATTTTACCTATTGCAACGGAAAGAAATATCGCTTGGAATTGGGTCTTCCCTGTTAAAAATTGAACCAAGTTGAGCTTGCATGAATATGAATATGGCTATCTGATATGCCCTATATGATTTCTTATGGGAGGCAACTGGTATGATTGGGCCAAGATGCAAATCAGAGGAATGCCTCTGCCTACCTGGTTTGATTGTCCAGGTGAGTGTCCATGGGGGCAAACAGGACAGGAAAGGTACTATGTGAACCATGCCTTTAGCAAGGAGAACCTGATCTCTTGTATTTCTTTTTAGCTTAGTTCACAGGTATTAACGGATAGGCTTGCCAGCTGTAGGTTGGGAAATACCTGGAGATTTTGGGGGTGGAGCCTGAGGGGAGTTGGGGGAGGAGAGGAACCTCAGTGGGATCTAATGCCATACAGTCCACCCTACAAAGCCATTTTCTCCAGGGCAACTGATCTTGGTCTTCTGGAGATCAATTGTAATAGCAGAAGACCGCCAGGTGTAGGGTTGCCAAGTCCGAAGCGGCGCTGGAGTGGGGGACTCCAGCGCAGCTCGGGGAGTGTGTGCACATGCACAAAGCGTGCACGTGCCGCAACCACGTCACCCGGAAGTGACGCAACCACGCCTGGCACGCTGGGGCGGGGCCACGACCATCCGAGGGAAAACCATAGCGTTTTCCCTCGGATGAACGGGCCCCCGCCCCCAGCATGCCCGGCATGGTCGCGTCACTTCCGGGTGACGTGCATGTCGCGTGCTTTGGGGGGGTGGGGTTCCCCCCGGGGCCCAATCCACCGGCAGCGGGGAATGGGCCTCTGGGGCGGGGGTTTCCCCGCCCCCCGGGGGGACTTGACAAGCCTAGCCAGGTGCCACCTGGATTTTGGCAACCCTATGATGCATGGACCCTGGGATGAGCAAAAACTCTATCGTGGAAGCCATTTTTACCATAGAGATTTTGCCCAAATGCCAGAGTGTACTGTGTTGCCAGCAATTCAACGACACCAGTTCTGGTGCATGCCAGAAGTTACATTGCCATGTCGATGATGCAACACCAGCCTAGGCCTCCCCTAGGGTTGCCAACTTCCAGGTGATAGCTGGGGACCTCCCAGGATTACAACTGATTTCCAGGTGAGATCAGTTCCCCTGGAGAAAGTGGACTGTATGGCATTAGATCTCATTGAAGTCACTTTCCTGCCTAAACCCCACCCTCCTCAGGCTATACCCCCAAAACCTGGAGCTGGCAACCCCAGCCTTCCCTGACTGCTAGTATGTCCTCCTGCCAGCAAACTGGCTGATCAGTGGTGGGGGGCTGGTAGCCCTGATCCTAGATTGGAATGGTCTCTTCTAGCATGGTGTAGCGGTTAAGAGGGGTGGACACTAATCTGGAGAATCGAGTTTGATTCCCTACTCCTCCACATGCAGCCAGCTGGGCGACCTTGGGTCAATCACAGTTCTCTCAGAGCTCTCTCAGCCCCACCTTCCTCACAGGGTGCCTGTTGTGGGGAGGGGAAGGAAAAGGAATTTGTAAGCCGCTCTGAGACTCCTTCGGGTGGTGAAGGGCGGGGTATAAAAACCAACCTTCTTCTACTCTTCTTCTTCAACAGCTCAGCCCAGCAAATGCAAACCCCAGCCTCAGTTCAGTTCTTGCGCGGGCCTTACAGCTACATCTGAGAGTGGAAATGCCTGCTACAAGAGTAGGTTCTCTATCTTGTGGAGCTTAGAGCCATGTACGAGGCCTTAGAGATCGTTCATTGTAGACGGTACAGAAACACCTTGCACTGATTTATGGAGGGCTAATTCTGCCAATTCTAGACTTGGCATATACACATGGTTTCCAGGAACAGAGTCAAAACTCAGGCAAAGGGCAGAGAGAAGTACAGAATGGGCCTTGATGTGCCTAATGGTAGTTTTCAGCAGTGCCTTTTATGGCAGCTCTGTAGCACCTTTTCCAGCACTGAACCAGCAAAAACACACACTGATTTCCAGGAGTAACGAGTCGCTACTTGTCATGTAAAGGGGACGAGTACAGCTGGGCCCTGAAAGACAAGCCGGAACAAAGTGTTTTGTTGTTGGTTGCCTTGGTCTATATTTTGCCCATATAATCTGGGTAATGAAAACTAGATTCTGGTTAAGCACAAATTTGTCTTGGATTGTTTCTCTTAGGAGGCAGTACATGTAGTACGTCACTACATGGGCAGCTGCCAATGGGGTTCTTCTGGGCACGTTTCAGGTCAGGAAAATGGGGGGGGAGGCTGAACCCCCTTCTTGCTGTGTGCCCAGGGTCCCAAGCCAAATCAGGGCCCTGAATGAGAAACAAGTTCCCATTAGAGAACTTGTAGCTGACATGTGACTGGGAGCCAAATGAGACATCGGATTTTTTCAAAGAGTTGGGTCCATGTTTTCTTTCTCCCACCCCCCTTTTAAAGAGTTGGTTTTCCATGCTGAAACAGCTCACGCAACTCCCAACTCGGGGTGCCAGCCTTCAGGTGGGACCTGGGGAGGGCCCCCAGAATTACGGCTCATCTCCAGACTGCAGACATCAGGTCCCCTGGATAAAACGGATGCTTTGGAGGGTGGACTCTTTGGCATTGTATCCCACTGAGGTCCTTGTCCTTCCCAGGTTCCATCCCAAAATCTCCAAGAATTTCCCAACCTGGATCTGGCAACCCTTCCCCCTCTCATCCTCCACTGATAGCCAGGGGGAACCTGGTAACCCTATTCCTAACTGCCGTTCACTTCCAGCCCCCATCTCTAGGGTCCTTCACCTTGACCTTCTTGACTGGTGTTGTGGAGCATCTTTGCTCCTCCACCCCTTCAAAACATGCCATGGAGGCCAGATCAATCATCTTCCAGGCTTTGGGCACCTGGTGCCAGGCCAGGGTGAGCAGTTATGAACGAGGCACTGCTGTGGGTGGACTCCACGTCCTCCGAAGGGGTGTGGTGCTGTGGAGGATGGGTTGTGGTTCACGCTGGCCTGGCACCAGATGGTGAGGGTAGTTCAGCCCCTAGTGGGTCTAGGGATTTGGAGCCAGTGCCTGGCCCATGGGAACAGGGCACCCAAAAAAGAGGGGGGGATCTAAACCAAATAAGCACAAACCTCCGAAGGAAGTTTAGAAAACTTATTGAGGGCCAAAAGTTAAAAACAGAAGTAAGTATACAAAAGAGTGTTTATTTCAAAGACATATAAAAACCTTGTAGGGGCCCAAATAAAGCCTCATAAAATATTCAAAGTTACAAATATACAAAAAGGGACAGTGTATGACCTGATGCATTTCAGCTCACAGGAGCCTTCTTCAGAGGTCAAATAGTACAAAATACACCAGCAACAGAGTCCCTATAACACATGTAAGGCAATAAACAATAAATAAAATAGGATCAAAATTGGAATGTTCCAATATGTAATTGAATGACGCACCAAAAGGTTTCCATTTGGGGCCACAAATATATCTGGCCTTGTGTCAGAATTGCCTTGTCAGGGACAATGTGCAATTTTATTTGCACTCTTAGGACCTAAACTGGAAGGTACATATTATTTCCAGTATATACTCAGTTTTTATTATATTAATCCTGATTTTGGAATAATTTACAAGAAGAAATGAGATTTTTTCCCCCCCTGCAAAGGTACTTACTTTGAGAAGCCAGTTATAGCTTACGAAGCGGAAAACACAAGTGAAACTATTGATTGTTGCTGCAGGCCCTGTCGACCATAGCTGGAACAAGTGGGACAAGCCCTGTCCCACTGTATGAATTAAACAGAAAACTATATTCACATTTTACTGTCTGTCTCCTCATATAGAAGGCCTCGAATCTTGCTTTAAAAAAAAAATAAGGCTGTGAATGTCAGTCAACTAGAGAGCATGCCCAAACCATCTCTGCTTCTCACCTGCCTTGACACCCCTTGCTGGGGTCACCATGAGCAGCAGGGACTTGATGGCACCTTACGCAGACATAAAGAGCATGCCCAGATTCTGGGTTAATCCCAGCCAATCAGGCAATATAGCAACCCTCCTCTGCATTATGCACAATTACCCACATGCACTGGGTATAAATGGAATGTGATACATAGAAGCCTCAGGTAAATTTTGGATTTACTATGGGAACTCATTGTGCTGTGGGAGTCTCCCTCAACGTATTGCTGTCCATAGTAGGGTTGCCAGCTCCAGGTTGGGAAACACCTGGAGATTTTGAGGGTGGAGCCTGAGGAGGGCAGGGTTGACGGAGGAGAGGGACTTCCATGGGGCCATAAAGTTGCTTCCCAAAGCAACCACTTTCTGCAGGTGAACTGATTTATGTCACCTGGAGATCAGTTGTAATCCCAGGATATTTCTAGCCACCACCTAGAGGCTGGAAGCCCTAGACCATACCAAGCAAAATCTGTCTTCCATTCCAAGACATTACAAGGTCCCATTATGAGATATTGTAGCCAGTAATGTATGAAGTTCAAATAGACATTCTGAATTGAAAGTGTTAGCTCTAAATAGATTATTCAACTGTGTTCTTAGGGTAGCCAACTCCAAGTCCAGCCAAGGGGCAGTAGGCTTTGGCAGGGCTATTTTTGGGCAGGAACACACAGGAACGGAGTTCCGGCTGGCTCCCAAGTTGGCCATGCCCAGCAGGAACTCATTAGCATAATAGGCCACACCCAACAGCAGAAACTCATTAGGAGTGGCTACATTAGGGGTGTGTAGACTAACATGCAAAGGAGTTCCTGCTACAAAAAAAGCCCTGGGTTTTGACAACAAACAAGGTAAACAGAATAACAAGCAAAAGGTGGGTGTGGCTGGATAACCACACTTCTGGTAACATGGGGGTGTGGCCTAATGTGCTAATGAGCTGTGCTGTCAGAGGTGTGGCCCAATATGCTAATGAGTTCCTGTTGTTGGGTGTGGCCTATTATGCTAATGAGTTCCTGCTGGGCTTTTTCTACAAAAAGAGCCCTGGTGGGATGGGAGGCACCTCAGCAAGGTATAGTGCCATACTGTCCACCCTCCAAAGCAGCCATTTTCTCCAGGACAACCCCACCTCTGTGGTCTGCAGATCAGATGTAATCCCAAGAGATCTCCAGACTTCACCTGGACATTGGCAAATCTATATTTAACAGATTTTTTAACAGTCAGAACCACACGTGCTATGATTGTTACAGACCTGAAGGACAATAGTTCCTCTGTTTCCACAGCTGTTAGTGCTTCCACACCTCTTGAAAGTATCTCACACGCGTTAAGTAACAAAAACTTGGATATCACTGAATGAATCCACACCTCTCTCTTGAAAGCACCTCGCAAACGTTAACTAATAAAACACTTGGATATCGCTGAATGAATCTTAATTATAGAACAAATAAACAATAGGGGGAAAGTGAACTTAATCCCGTTCAAAGCTCAGGAAATTTGGTTGAAATTGGATGAAGGTTTGGTCATGTCATCGTTGCCTTTTATCTGAGATGGCTCACTCATCCCTAATCTTCAAGATCTAAACCACATTATTAACACACAAAATTATTTTGAAGAAGCCCAAGTCCTGACAGGAAATGGCATGTCCTATCTTGTCTTGACAATATTAGCCAGCAAAATAATTGTGGTTGGTTCAGTTAAGGGGGTTGGGTGAGGAGAGCTTAAAACAGGTTTCCTTATTTATATGTTTCTCTATAAAATTTTATTCTTTACAAACAGACTGTTCTGTTACTGTTACTGGAAGGATACATTTAATGATAATGTATTGTTTTCTTCAGAGGCCTACTAGAGACCTACAGTAACCAAATTATAGATTTATACATTTATTTATTTAGAAAATGAATATTCCACCTCTCTCTCGCTCTCTCATTCCAAGTCCTTTATGTACACTTTGTATCTCACCATCTCTGTCTCCTCCCCTACGTTCTGCTTTGGTTCAGGGGTGGATTGGCCCTTAAAGCCACTGAAAAAAGTCCAGGGGGGCACTCTGGCCCCAAGTGAGGTGTGATACTCTCCCTCCACAGAGGATGGGCATGGGGTTGGTGGGGCATGGGGAAACCTGGGGGGGCAACCCGGCCGTACCTGCTGCTCCTCTTGCAGCAGCAGCAGAAGCAGCAGCTCTGGCTCCGCTGCTATTTCTAGTCCTCTAGTCCTTTCGATTGGAGAGACTCGATTCCAGGCTACTTTTCTGTGTCTATTTTGCATTTTGCAATTTTATTATATTTTTTGCAATTTTATTTTATTTTATTGCATTTTTAAAAACCTATTCACTTTTTTGGCCTGGGAAAAAATGAGACTGAAGCTTTCCTGATTGTGCCTGGGGTCATTTTGGAACACCCACATGCATATTACATTTTTTAAAATGATTTTTTTTGATTTTTTTTTCTCTGAGGGGGCAACAGTCATCTGTGAGGGGGTATTGCCCCCAGATGCCCCCTGTGGCTATGGGCCTACCCCCTAAGGTCTTTGTCCTTCCCAGGCTTCATCCCCAAATCTCCAGGAGTTTCCCACCAGGCGAATGGCTTGGCAGGATCTGGCAACCCTAGCCAGCAAAACTGTGGAATCTCCCCTCCCAGGAGATTCATTTGCCTCCTTCTATCATTGTCTTCCACCAGCAGGTGAAGATTTGTTTGTACCTTTTAGTGTTAGCTTACTGAGCCTGTTTACATTTTAATTGCTATTTTATATGTATTTTAAAGTTGATTTTTAATGTCTTTCTAACTGTTCGCTGCCTTGAAGCCACTACTTGGGTAGAAAGAAGAAGAAGAGATTGGATTTATACCCCACCCTTCACTACCCAAAGGAGTCTCAGAGCAGTTTACAAACTCCTTCCCCTTCCCCTCCCCACAACAGACACCCTGTGAGGTAGGTGGGGCTGAAAGACCTCTGTCAGAAACTGCTCTTTTTCGAGTACAGCTGTGCCGGAACTATGGCTTGCCCAAGATCATCCAGCAGGTGCAAGTGGAGGAGTGGGGAATCAAACCTGGCTCTCCCAGATTAGAATCCGCGCACTTAACCACTACACCAAACTGGCAGGATTATTATTAAAAAATATTTAAATGTCAACTTTTGGGGCTTTCAGTTTGGAGAGGTGTATTGTCCCGTTCACAGAACTTCCTAGGGCTCCTGTGGAGAAGGAATGACTGTTAACCCAGATTAAATACATAATACAAGTATGACCTCAGTGTTCTTAAAAGTATTTAATATTAGAAGGCATTGCCTATTGTTAGCATATTTCCTTTAAGTAGCACTTTAGCATAAACATGCTGCCTTGTATTGAATTAGACCATTGGTCAATCTAGCCCAGTCATAGAACACAACGAACTCCACACAGTTTGTTGTACCAGAAGAGGCACATTCCAAGATCCCCACTGACGATACTGTGGCACAATAGTCAAAACATGCACAGCCATGCCAGCGCAATCCCAGGTGACAATGCATTAGGGTTCCCAACACTGTCTCAGCAAATGCTCGGAGATCTGAAGAGTGGTGCCTGAGGAGGGTAGAGTTTGGGAAGATATGACATCTCTTCCAGGTAATGCTCTAGGCTGCCTCTGCTCTTTCTGTGGTCTTTACCACAGAGACATGGGGAAATTTTTAGAGTGTCACTATCAGAGGTTAGGACACTGAGCTGCAGACTGGAAGGTCTGTAGTTCGGCAATTCAAGACCCTAGTGTCGCATGACGGAGTGAGCTCCCGTCTCTGGCCCCAGATACTGCCAACATCCTAAATTGGTTTTAATACTGTTTTAATTGATTTTATGTATTATTTTAAATGTTCTCTACTGATGTTATGTAAGCCACCCTGAACTGGTCCTGGCTGGGAGGGCGGGGTATAAAATTGAATGAATAAATAAATAAATAACCTATGTATTTATTATTTCTATTTATATCCCTCCTTGCCGGACACACTGGCTCAAGGCGGCTAACAGGGTTAAAATGACGTAAACAATACAGAGATAAAACAGTTAAAAATACAAGACTGGTTAAAACAGCAACAGTTACAGATAAAAACCAACAGATGATGGCGATAATCCAAATCACACCCAGTGATAGGAGTAGCATCCAGCTAGCAGTTCGAAAGCAAGAAATTGCAAATAGATAAATAGGTACCGCTTCGGTGGGAAGGTAACAGCATTCCGCGCACCTCGGTGTTTAGTCATGCTGGCCACATGACCACGGAAACGTCTTTGGACAGTGCTGACTCTTCAGCTTGGAAACAGAGATGAGCACTGCCCCCTAAAGTTGCATTCAACTAGCTTTCGAGCAAGGGAAACCTTTACCTTTATGTAGAGGCCATTTTTTGATGGTTCCTCAGTTCCTTGGAGGTGGGAATTCAGGGCTGGTGGCTGGTAATTCCCCTCCCTGGCTGGGTAAATGGGAGGCCTACATTGCACAGGATCTTGATGCTTGCCTTTTATAGTCTGTGGTGCAGAGCTTGGTGTTATGATGCCAGTGCAGCAATAGTAACTTAAATTTATTCAGTTCATTTTTAGCCTATCCTTCCTTCAAGGAGCTCAGTTTGGCATATGTGTTTCTCCCCTCTTCCATTTTAGACTCATAACAACCTTGTGTGGGGTAGGTTCAAGCCTCTCAGTTGAATGTATTGCTGCAAAACTGAAAGCTGTCACAGGGTCACAGCCCCTGAAAAGATGCCACCAAGCAACTATCGAATTTGCTGCAAGTTAGAAAAAATTCCTTGGTCAGTTCTTGGTTCTTATGAGTGTGGGAGGAGAGGAAGTGGAGGGGAAACCGCAGCCACCTTAGAATGAGAAATTTTTCCATGCCCAGAAGTTTGGATTCCAAGGCTGAAGCACCTTAAAGGGGTGGTCTTCTGAGGTGGTCTTGATTCGATTCGATTAGATTAGATGTAGTCCTGTTTTGTTTATCTCTCACCAGCTGGGAGTAGTCCTCACCTGCTCCCAGTGGAGTGATTGATTGGATGCTGTTTTCAACAGGGCTCTCTTGGTAACATCTTCTGCCGCCCACACTGTTGTTCTGTTTTCAGCTTTTAATACAAATGAATCTTTCCTGACTGAGGAACACTTCATGACTGAGGAACACGTCATGACTCACACACAAGCTCATGCCGGAATAAATTTTGTTAATCTTTAAGGTTCCACTGGACTCCTGTTTCATTTTGCTGCTACAGACTAATTAGATTCTTAGGTGTAAAGATGTGTCACTGGTGACGAAGATCAAGTTTAATTCATGCCATAGTATTCCCCATTACTATGAATGGGTGTGAAAGTTGGACAATGAAGAAAGCCACCAGGAAGAAAGTTGATTTGTTTGAAATGTGGTGCTGGAGGAGAGATTTAAAAACACTGTGGACTGCCTAAAAGTCAAATAAGTGGGTTCTAAGTAAAATCAAGCCTGAACTCTCCCGAGAAGCTGAAATGACTAAACTGAGGCTATCATATCTTGACAGGCTTCCCAAGTACTTACCGTGATTTGGCGGGGGACACAGATGTCTTTGCAGGATCATTCCCGTGGGGACAACAGACGCGCCGCACCATGCCGTTGCCAGGAAGAAGAAGAAGAAGAGATTGGATTTATGCCCCGCCCTTCACTACCTAAAGGTGTCTCAGAGCGGCTTACAAACTCCTTTCCCTTCCCCTCCCCACAACAGACACCCTCTGGGCGACGCTCTGGCAATGGGGCTGGAAACTCCATGGTACCATCGAATTTCCAGCCCCATTGCCAGAGCGTCGCCCAGCGTCACTTCCTGGTGACGGCATGGTGCGTTACAGGGAGGAATGGTCCGGCCGGGGAGCATGTTTCCCCCACCGGATCGTGGTAAGTACTTGGGAACCCTATATCTTGATCACATTATGAGAAGACAAGACTTACTGGAAAAGACAATCATGCTAGGAAAAGTTGAAGGCAGCAGGAAAAGAGGAAGAGCCAAAATGAGATGGATGGACTCAATCAAGGAAGCCACAGCCCTCAGTTTCTAAGACCTGAGCAAGGCTGTTAACAGTGGGATGTTCTGGGGGTCATTAATTTATAGGGTTGCCACAAGTCAGAAATGACTTGATGGCACTTAATACAAACACAGACTAGACTGCAGCAAATGGGGGAAGTGCCCTTATTTCATCTCTTCCTCAGAAGAACACCTTCTTACAAGTAAGCATCATGGAGAAACAGATCAGCCCTTCCTATTTGTTTTCTGTTTGCAGAGAGAGGTTCTTTGCCTATAGGGGCCTGTGTTAAAAATGTGCTTCCCCACCTGTACTATGAAAGGGTACCATTCATTCTACCACCTCAGGAATCTATCACCTCATTTAACTGCAATGCAGATCTAGAGCCAGTTTGATGTAGTGTTTAGGAACACGGACTCTAATCTGGGAGAACTGGGTTTGATTCCCCATTTCTCCACATGGTGTGACCTTGGGTCAGTCATAAGTTCTTTCAGAGCTGTTCTCTCCAGGGCAGTTCTCTCAGAGCTCTTGCAGCCCCACCTACCTCACAGGGTGTCTGTTGTGGGGAGGGGAATGGGAAGGAGATTGTAAGCTGCTCTGAGACTCCCTTGGGTAGTGAAGGGCAGGGTATAAATCCAATCTCCTCCTCCTCCTCCTCCTGTTCTTCTTCTTGACTTAAAAACACGTTCCCAGACATCAACATTTTGCGTTCTGCCAGTCATGTGAAACACAGCTTACACCCAAACGCTTCTGGCTGAAGAAGACTGTGAGCCAGACTTCCCTACACTGTAATTATTAACTATTTCTGTCAACAGAGGAGAAGCTGAACACTTAGAAGATAATGAGGGAATTGGAGAAATGATTGACCATTTGTGTTTTATTTGTGTTGTACTTTGCTAGAGGAAATAGTCTCTCTTGAATTAAGTCTCATGGAAACTATGATGTGAGTGAGACTGTATATTTGATTCTTCATCATTCAATTCTTCTTAATGTGGACTTGCAGATAACCGGGGGGGATAACTTCCAGACCAATTTCACTATCTTCGAAATATGGTACACTTCAAAAAGCACCTTGATAAGTGCAGATAAGTGCACAGAAGCAATGTTACTGAATCAGCTGCCTTTTTATGGGCATTCAATATTCCTCTTATTGATATGTATATGTCATTACATTTCCCCAATTAATTTAATTTCTGAAATCCGGGCACTTGGCTTATCTCTTCTCAGTGAGCTATGAAAAAGTAGTTAGAATACTGGATTTCAAATGGAGAGAACAGTTAGGGATTCCAGTCTCCAGGTGGGACCTGGGGATCCCCTGGAATTACAGCTCACCTCCAGCCTCCAGAGATCAGTTTCCCTGGAGAAAAATGTCTGCTTTGGAGGGTGGACTCTGTGGCATTGTCCCCCATTGAAGTCCCTGTCCTTTCCAGGCTCCATCCCCAAATCTCCAGGAGTTTCCCAACCTGGATCTAGCTACCCTCCTCCCCATCTTCTGCTGGTGGCCAGGGGGCACCTAGCAACCCTTGGGGATAGGCCCCGGTCACACGGGAGGTTTTGGCCCGGAAGAGGGACGGATCGGGTGCGCAGCAAACGGGTGCGATCAAACTGCAACATCTGGGAATTGGCGCGCACCCGTCCCCGATCCGTCCCTTCAGCCGGAAAACCCGCTGCAAAAAAGAACCTGCAAAAGAGCAGGACTTACCGGAAACGGCGCAGCAAGTGCAACCGTGAGATCGCCAGCGCGCCTGTCTTCCAGAGCAATCGAGGCTCCTGGCCGAATTGTGCATGCACACACATGCGCAGTTCGGCTGCCTTGCTCTCTCTTCAGTGGCTTCCCCCCGGCATCTGATCGTGCCGGGGAGGAACTGCACGGCGGCTCAGGGGATCTATCTGATCCCGCCGCCACGTGTCTCTTTTGGTGCGGCTCTAAAAAGCCGCACTTTGGCCGTTCTTCCCCCCCCCCCTCGTGTGGCAAGGGCCAGATACTCATAGCTGGGCCACCCAGTTTCTCTCAGCTTCACCTACCTCTCAGCCTAGCCTACTTTACAGGAATATTGTGAGGGTTAAATGGAGGTGGGGAGAGCCGTGTGCCCTGTGCCGACCTCTTTCAAGGGCACTTGGAGAACAGATGAGATTCCCGTCTGTCTGAGAACAGCGTTAACTCTTATCCACTGTCTCCAGAGCTGGTCGAAAGGTTTTCAACTTTCCTGCACTCGCAGAGAAACATTTTACTGATCTGATAGCATGACTCCAAATGTGTAGGAGAGTTAAATGTTTTGTTGTTTCCCAACCGCCAATCCGTTGAGGGGAAAATGGGAGGTTTCCACTTTTGAATAGGAAGCTTATACTTTTTCGTTTGTTTGCCATCCGGTTGCCGCTGACATATGGCAAACCCCATAGGGCTTTCAAGACAAGATGTGAACAGAGGTGGTTTGCCATTGCCTGCCCTCTGAGTAGCAATCCTAGACTTCCTTGGTGGTCTCCTATCCAAGTACTAACCAGGACTGACCCTGCTTAGCTTCTGAGTTCTGATGAGACTGGAAGCTTACTTTGCAGAGGTTCAAAACAACAACCAGAACGAGAACAACAGCCAAGCGCAACAGACATGCCACTCAGCAATAAGAGCAGGTGCTTTGCAGCTGAAGTTGAATAAATATATGCAAACATTCAACATTCAACGAATTTCTAATTTTATGGTCCAGAGTTTGACTGAGAAATTTTGAATCTGCATTTTTGAATGTGGCATTTTTATCTTTTTTGACCTTTCAATGACTTTTTTTTTTGGCATCTTATGAATGTTCGGCAGGCTTCCAATATGGAATTTCATCAGCTGCCTTTGATCAGACACATGTCATCTATCAAAAGTTGTCAGTTAAATGCAGCTAGGAGGCAAGGGATGATTACGAATTTTTCATCTCTACTATTTTGATCCAAAAATACCTGTTTCAATTTCACTTCTCTCTTGCCTGAAAGGAACCCATAGTTCTTTATTTTGGGGCTATTTTAAATCCTTGCATCTAATTCCCCTCTTAAGTTCCCAGCATTATTTATGTCTCAATAAATCAAGACATAAACGATATACTTTGTACATATCACTACTGTATAAATTGTATACACTACTGTATAAATTATATACTGTATACTTTGTACATATCACTACTGTATAAAAACAGCAGAACATGTGTTCATGATACAAATGAGTCTATGAAGCCAACAGAGAAGACAAAGAAAAAGAAGAATTGGTTTTATAGCCTGCTCTTCACTACTTGAAGGAGTCTCGGAGTAGCTTACAATTGCCTTCCTCTCCCCACAACAGGTACCTTGTGAGGTAAGTGGGGCTGAGAGAGGTATGAGGGAACTGTGACTGACCCAAGGTCACCCAGCTGGCTGCATGTGCAAGAGTGGGGAATCAAACCTGGTTCTCCAGATTAGAGTCTGCAGCTCTTAACTGCTACACCAAGCTGAAGCTGTTTGTGAAGCTGAAGCAATGGACAAAAATATAAGCAAGTCACAGATCCAATCACAATCACCTCCAACATAGTGTATAGAGCTCTTATTAATAAAAATTAAGTGCCATCAAGTCACCACTGACTCAAAGCATTTTCAAGGGAAGATCTGAGTAGAGGTGGTTTGCCATAGCCTTCTTCTGCAGAGCAACCCCAGTCCTCGTTGGTGATCTCCCATACAAATACTCAGGGGTCATTTCCTGCAGGAGTGCACAGGAACAGAGCTCCAGCAGTAAAGAGCCCAGGGGGTGGGCATGTGCAAAAAGCCCCGCCCCCTGCTTCCAGCAGCCCTGGGCCACAAGGCGCAAGAAGCAGCCAGGTAAGTTGCAGAGCCCCCCCCCAGATAGCAATCTAAAACAGTCCAGTGGCAGCCTTAAGGCCAAGGTTTATTCAGGTACAAGCTCTCCCTCCTCTGTGAGGACAGATCTGCGTGTGTCCCCCCCATAGCTAGCAATCCAAAAGAGTCCAATGGAGCCTGAGTGGTAGGTGTTGCCTTCTGACACACTTCTGGTGATGTCAGGGGGTGAGACATATGCAAATAAGTTATGCTAATGAGTTATGCTAATGAGCTCCTGCACCTCTTTTTCTACGAAATGACCCCTGCAAATACTAACTATGGCTGACCTTTCTTGGCAGCCAGACCTCTGATGAGCTCAGGCTAGTGTGGGCTATTCAGTCTGCTACTGTTACCGCCTATTGTTACCCCAGTTTATGTCTCCGTTTGTTCTATGCCAGTAAGGTCTCTTATCAAACAGGTTTTCAAAGCAGAATAAAACCCTGCAAAACCTGTTTTGACTTGAAATCACTGGGAGATAAAAGAAGCAAACCAGTGCACTATGGGTAACAATCTCACTATGATAACACTTTCCATTTTATGGGGGTGGAAAGATTGTTTTATCTCTAGCTTTGTGGATCCAAAATAAATTGCAAAGTTAAAACATGGCCTTAAAAGCTTGGATCACCCACTAAGTCAGTGGCGGGGCTCGGGCTAGAACACACAAATTTTGGGAAGAGTTTACAGGCTAAGCAGACCGTCTTCCTCTTTCACAACAATGCCGTGGGGGGGAGGGAAGAAAGCTTTCAAGCAATGCTGTGGTTTTGCTGATACGGGATGGTTAGAAAACTCCACGGAAGCTGCACGGTAGCCATGATTGCAAAACACAAGTGTGGGGCTGGAGTCTTACTGTGCAATCTGGGGGTGCCATAGTTGAGCTTCACATCTGCAGAGTTCAGAGTGACAGTGTGATGCGGGACATCCAGCCATTCTAAAAAGTGTGAGTTGGGCCTCCCTGTGGAGGAAGCTGCCAAATCTTCCCTAAGGTATTTCCTCCGAAGTGCCCCCGATTAGCCTTCCAGGGCTTAATAAGAATCCCGAATTCTTAACTCACTATACGTAATAATACAGTACACATCCCACCCCTTGATGGTAGTGGAAAGTCCCATCAGGTCGTAGCTGATTTATGGTGACCCTTTGGGGTTTTCAAAGCAAGAGATGAACAGAAGCGATTTGCCATTACCTTACTCTGTGTTGCAATCCTGGCCTTCCGTGGTGGTCTCCCATCCAAGTCCTAACCAGGGCTATGGCTGCTTAGCTTCTGAGAACGGATGAAATCAGGCTAGCTGGGGCCAGACCGGTCAAGGCTCCCACCTCTTACAAATGTTAATTATTACTTCTTAGCCAATGTTCCCTCTAAGCTGTGAAGTCTTGTGAGCAAAAATTCTACTTTGTGAGCTATTGGCGTTAAAGTTAAGAGCAAACGATTTGGCTACTGCATAAATTAGTTTGCTCTGGAGGCCATCCTTCCTGAGCTGAGACAAAAATGTGTGAGCTGGAGGCTAAAGAAACTGTGAGCTAGCTCACACTAACTCAGCTTAGAGGGAACACTGCTTCTTGCAGATGTTAATTAGATTGCAGTGGATAACTGTGTTGGTCAGAAGCAATAGAAATGAATTTGAGTTTAGTGGCACCTCGAAGACCAACAAAGTTTAATTCTGAATATAAGCATGCAACTTCTTCGGATACATTGAACATTTTTTGGATAATTTGATGTTAAGTACTTAAGCTACACATCTGTAACATAGCGTACCTGCTTATCTCAGTTCATCCTGTACTGGGTTTTATAATTTACCCATCAAGCAATAGTTGGCAGTGTCTCACATCCATTCTGCATGAACTGCTTACTTTTGGGATTGGATCTTGCTTGGTCCAGCCTCCTTTGTAACACCCACACACACACCTGTCTGTTGTGTATATAAATCGGCCTGATGGAGAGACACTCCAGTACACCTGATGAAGTGAGCTCTGATTTATGAAAGCTTATGCTGGAATAAATTATTTTTGTCTTTAAAGTGCTGCTGGACTTCTGATTTATCCTTTTGCAAAAGACTGCTATGGCTATCCTTCTGGAATTATCCTAGGGTTTTTTGTGTTTGCCATACCAGTCAGCCAACATTTTACCGACAAAAACAGGGGCGTGTTTGTAACATCCCAGTTCTCATACTGATAGGGTTGCCACGGCTGGGTTAGGATCTACCTGGACATTTGGGGGGCGGGGTGGAGCCTTGGGAGGGTGGGGTTTGTGGAGGGCAGGGACTTCAAGAGAGTATAATGCCACACAGTCCACCCTCCAAAGCAGCCATTTCTTCCCAGGGAAACTCGCCTGGGTAGTCTGGAAATCAATGGCAATAGTGGGAGATCTCCAGGTGCCACCTGGAGGATGGCAACCCTACATACTGACAGTCACTGCCCATGACTTCCTCCCTCCCTGACATGTGAAGAAGAAGAGAAAAGACTGCATTTATACCCCGCCCTTCACTACCCAAAGAAGTCTCAGAGTAGCTTACAATCTCCTTTCCCTTCCCCTCCCCACAGCAGACACCCTGGGAGGTAGGCGGGACTGAGAGAGCTCTGAGAGAACTGCCCTTGAGAGAACAGCTCTGAAAGAACTTATGACTGACCAAAGATCACACCAGCAGCTGCACTGGAGGAGTGGGGAATCAAACCTGGTTCTCCTAGATTACAGTCCACGCTCCTAAACACTACACCAAACTGGCTCTTTTGATGCTGTATTCATTTACCCCCGCAAGCCCTGGCATCATGATTTTAAAGCTAAAATAGTGTTTGTTCTTTGGATTAAAATTTTACCCTGGGGGGGGGGGGGGCTGTCCTACAACATATCATGAATGGTTCACAATAGACCTAGAAGCTGCAGTGTGTGATTAATGGTAACAAACCAACACCACACTGAGAAAAATGTTGCATTGCATGATACCTTTGCTTTCACACACTTGCTTTGGCGACCTAGAAGCTGCAGTGTGTGATTAATGTTAACAATCCAACACCACATTGAGAAAGATGTTGCATTGCATGATACCTTTGCTTTTACACACTTGCTTTGACATCAGAGAGAGATGATAACCATGCCAGGGTTTCACTCCTAGGGAACTTGGAGGAGGGAACTGTGTTGAATATTGTAACTCTGCATGTAAGAGGATTTGGGAGAGAAAGGGTTAAGAGAATGCACTCACTCAGCTCCACTTGGCTGTGGTCCCCCCCCCCCATAAGTTGAGCCTCTTTGTCCATTGCT
The DNA here is from genome assembly GCF_001447785.1 of Gekko japonicus. NCBI lineage: Eukaryota > Metazoa > Chordata > Lepidosauria > Squamata > Gekkonidae > Gekko > Gekko japonicus. The sequence continues at coordinate 567,937 of NW_015166458.1, read as the reverse complement.
CGCCTTCTGTTTTTTCTTATATAGGACCTCTCTTCTCTCTTTTCCCTGGGCTTGGACTTGTATCAAGTTAACCTTTTTGAAGTTAATTGCTAAATGAAGTTAAATTAAATGTACCTATATGAGTATGATGTGCTTCTATTTTTGTAAGTAAAATTTCTTTCTCTTGGTATCACTGGAGTCAGGTCATCTTTGTAATTTGTGTGAACAGCATTTTCCCTTAACCAGGTAACCTGCAGGATTGGGGATACTACGTAAAGCTTCTGTACTTCCATTTTCTTCAGGGCAATTCATCTTAGTCGTCTGGAGATCAATTGTAATAGTGGGAGATCCCCAGGCACCACCTGGAGGCTGGCAATTCTACATATTGACACAATCACTTCCCAGGACCTCCCCAACCCTGACATGTGCTGCTGCTTGGTACTGCATTCATTTACCCTACATTTAACCCAATGAACTGAACATAGAAGAATGAGAACTCTAGCCACTAACAATTGCAAACAGTTGAGACAGAGCTGGAAAGGTGATTTTCCAGCGGCAGGGATCAAAATACAGGGAGAGGTCCTGGGAAATCGGGGCCCTTGGAGCCAAACTAGACATGATGACATTCTTGTGGCTTGCCATGAGAAGACTGTCACTGTCACCATTTTAAAGTGATTCTTAGAAGCTGCGAGGGCCCAGCACTCTTGTTGCCTGCAGCACAGCACTCTTGTCTCCCTCCACCGTGGAGACTGAACAACTGCGCATTTGGGGAGGGGCTACAGCCATTTGGGCACTGCCTACCCCCCAGCGTCCTTGGCTTTGCTGCTTCCCCCTTGTGCTGTCATTGCCTGCTTGCCAGACCTCCCAAAGGGAGTGAGCAGTGAGGGGCACAAGGGGACAGAGCACTGGGGTTGCCAACTCTGGGTTGGGAAGTTCCTGGAGATTTGGGGGCGGAGTCTGGGGAGGGTAATCGTGGCCTCCCTGGACAGAGCACCTTCTCCAGGGGGAACTGATCTCTGAGGCCTCTGAGATCAGTTATGATTCCAGGGGACCTCCAGGTCCCACCTAGAGGTTGGCAACCCAGCTCATCTTACCTGCTTATCGATGACAATGCATACTGGACCTAGAGAGAGAGTGTGTGAGAGAGAGTTGTTGGGAGATGCAAGGTCTATAGTGCAGCCTGATGAAGAAGATCCAAAGATCACCCTACAGGGGGACAACTGAAGGGCTGCTAGTTAGCATAGCTAGACTAGGGACTCCCCACTTTTTCAAACTGCATCCTCGCTGCCTCCTGACTGGCTCTTCTGGAGACTTCCTGCTCCTGCAGAGCTTCCTGTTCCTTTTACAGCAGTTAGAGTGGTTAGTTAGGCTTGCTCTCTGTATGTCCTGTGACAGTTTGTTCTTCTTTAATAAGCATACTTATTTTTCTCTAAACAGTCAGTGCTCTACTAACTTTGCATATTTAAACTCTGCCAAATCGAGAGAGACAACAAAAAGTCGGCAGCAGCCAGACGAAGGAAGGGGAATGGCTGTGACTCGGCAGCAAAGCATCTGCTTTCCATGCAGAAGGTGCCAAGTTCAGTCCCCAGCATCACTACTTAAAAAGATCAGGTAGTAAGTGATGTGATAGACCTCTGTCTGAGACCACCCAGAGAGCCACTGAGACCCCCAGAGAGCTCCATGTAAAAGGCACCCGGCCCATGTGCAGCTTGCATGGTCAACAACCTATGGTTGCAGTCCCAGGAAAGCAACAAATGCAGGATCTCTGTCCAGCCTTTGATGGACCACCACCCTCCAGGCTTGTCTACCTGTCCATCATTGCCTGGATCCACTCCCTGCTTTTGCTACTTCCTTGTGAATGCAAAATCTGAGAGGCTGCAATTGCTAGAGGGGACTTGACTCAGCAGTAGAGCATCTGCTTGGCATGCAGAAGGTCCCGGGTTCCATCTTCATTTAAAGGATCTGGCAGAAAGTGATGGGAAGGACCTCCACCTGAAGCTGCTGCGTCTCCAAGTAAACAGTACTGACCTTGATGGAGGTGGAAGAAGGGTCTGATTCAGTGTAAGGCGGCTTCATCCGTTCATGTGAAAAGAGAGCTGCACTGAGCCAGGTGGCCATAAATACCATGCTGGTCTGCTTGCAACACATAGGCCTACATGTGCTGAGAAAACATACACGTTGCAGTCACACCTTCTTCTGTCCTGTTCACCTTCCCATGCCTTTCTTCTTTTAATCTGCAGGAAGAAGGATGCCTTCTGCTTCCCCTCCCCATCCTGCTGTCCCCTCTCAAAGATCTTGGTCGCAAAATATCAGGCAACTCGGGATGCATGTGGAGACAACAGGGCATTTGTTATGATCCGAAAGACGCTTGGCATGTGTCTTTACCCTGATTTCTCAGCTTGCTCCTGGTGAAATCTGTGTTAAAGGGCTTAACCTCTTGAGCAACCGGTAGTTCCAGTTCTGCTGCAAAAATTAATAAATGCTAATGTTAACCGTTTGAAATGCAAGTAATAAACATGCCACCTGCAAACCGCCTTCTTTCTTATTTTATCAAAGCTAAAAGGGCGAAACTCAGAAAGTGTACTGGATGCCGAATAGAGGATCAGGCGAATCTCTGTTCATTTGCAGGCAAATGTTGCAGGCATGTGTGAACAATTAATGCATTGATAGGGTTTTTAAAAATCGCTAATTCATGTATCTTCAGCATCTCAGTCATATACTGAGATGTAGCAATAAAGTTATGGGGGGGGGAAAGAGGGCTTTCTTGTCCGACAGGCTAAAACTGCATGCTGTGAGGAACACCTGGTTGCCACCAGCCATTTCTGCTCCCTGCAGTAATATTTATGTAGCTGAAGAAGACTCATCCTGCGGCATCCTCAGAGAGAACTGGTTGATCTGAGTGCAATAACATCACCTTTCGTAAGTTCTTTAACCAGGGCTATTTTGGGGCAGGAACGCACAGGAACGGAGTTCCGGCTGGCTCCCAAGTTGGCCACGCCCAGCAGGAACTCATTAGCATAATAGGCCACACCCAACAGCAGAAACTCATTAGGATTGGCTACATTAGGGGGTGTGGCCTAACATGCAAAGGAGTTCCTGCTACAAAAAAGCCCTGGGTTTTGACAACAAACAAGGTAAACAGAATAACAAGCAAAAGGTGGGTGTGGCTGGATAACCACACTTCTGGTAACATGGGGGTGCGGCCTAATGTGCTAATGAACTGTGCTGTCAGGGGTTTGGCCTAATATGCTAGTGAGTTTCTGTTGTTGGGTGTGGCCTATTATGCTAATGAGTTCCTGCTGGGATTTTTCTACAAAAAGAGCCCTGTCTTTAACTATGATTGCTCCCATACAGAGGCACCAAAACGCACCCCCATTAGGGTAGCAGCAGCAAGAAGAAAAAGATGGATTTATACTCCGCCCTTCACCACACGAAGGAGTTTCAGAGTGGCTTACAATCTCCTTCCCTTCCTCTCCCCACATCAGACACCCTGTGAGGTAGGTGGGGCTGAGAGAGCTCCAAGAGAACTGCTCTTGAGAGAACAGCTCTGAGAGAACTTGGGACTGACCCAAGGTTACTCAGCTGGCTGCATGTGGAGGAGTGGGGGATCAAAACTGATTTTCCAGATTAGAGTCTGCCGTTCTTAACCACTACAACACACTGGCTCAGCGAAGGCAAGAATGAATGGGAATGGGCAGGAATGTCAATCTGTACTTGGCATGCCCCCTTATGGCAGGCAAACCCTTACCCTCAGCCCCTTCCAATTCTGCAGCTATGATGGGTACAGTTCAGTGCAATTCAAATACCGTGATGAATTTAGATTTAGAAAGCCATGTTGTACATCCAAAAGAGACTGATATTTTAAGAAATCCAGGACCACACCCGATTTCTTACCAACCCATACACCAGAACTCTAATAAACTTAGAACACAGTCTACAAAATTTAAATAGTCCCAAAGGAGGGTTTAAGAAGAACTTTTTGACTTTGATTTGAGCTGAAAGCAACTTTGCATAAGGAAAGAATGTATTGGTGAAAGTTTTCCTTTTGGAGAAGAAGACTTGGGGTTCTGTCTTTGTGAAGAAGCCTTGGGCAAAATGTGGCTTGGTATAACCTATCTCACATGTAAAGAAGAATATTGGAGGAACCTACATATAGTTTGTTCACCAGACTCCTGTGGATTCCTAAACCCTCCTTTGGGACTATTTAAATTTTGTACACTGTGTTCTATGTTATTAGAGTTCTGCTATATGTGTTGGTAAGAAATCAGGAATGGTCCTGGATTTCTTAAAATATCAGTGTCTTGGATGTACAACATGGTTTTCTATATCTAATTTCATCACAGTATTTGAATGGCATCGGACTGTGTCCCCTATATTACATATCGATACATTTGTCTATGATTTGAGATTTTTATTTGAGCACAGTTTATTGTTCTTTGACATCAGGCCTGTAGCCAGGATTTTGTAATTCAGGGGGCCTTTAAATACGTCAGGGGGCAATAAATAAAAAATGTAAAACTCACTTTTGCGGCGTTCACACTCTACACGGGAAAGCAAGCTATGGTTAGGGAAGGGGTGGCGGTGGGGAGTCCTCCAGGCAGCCCACAGAGTTGGGAGTCGTCCAGGAGGCCCAGAGAGCCAGGAGGGCTGGATGGAAGTCAGGGGGCCTTGGCAGGAAGTCAGGGGGCCAGGCCCCGAAATGCCCCACTGTAGCTACGGGCCTGTTGGGCATATTTTCCCTGTGCTGTTCTTTGTTTTTGTTTTGTAATTATTGCTATGATGGCTACAGTAGCAGCCATCCTCATTGCCACTGCCAGGTGCAGGTACATTTCAGCAGTAAAACAGTCAGGCGGCTGTATCAGTGGAGAAGGCTGCTGCTGCTGCTGCTGGTGCTAAACTCATTCTAAGTTGAGTCAGAATGTTAGAGATGTTTGGGCTCTGTTCATAATTAACGCAGACATTCCAAACTGGGGAAATTTGCCCTCAAAATCTCTCAACTTTGGCTGCACCACTGATTTTAACCTGGTCATTTCTCAGGCTTCTGTAAGGTCAGGAGTGTAGTTATGTCTATATTGTCCAGATCCAGAATTCTGAAAAAGCAGCCAATGAGAAGAACCATTGTTGTTCATGTTGTACCCTTTCTTCCAGAGAAGGTCTGGCATCCAGAACCACAAGGTATAGATGGCTCAGGACCCATGGTGGCTCAGAGATTAAGACGCTGATGCGGCAGACTGGAAGGTCTGTAGCTCGGCAGTTTGAGACCCTAGTGCCGCGTGACAGAGTGAGCTCCCGTCTCTGGCCCCAGCTCCTGCCAACCTAGCAGTCTGAAAGCAAGAAATTGCAATTAAGTTAGTTAAGTCAAGTAGCCTTTATTGGCATAGAGAAATTGCAAGTAGATAGATAAATAGGTACCGCTTCAGTGGGAAGGTAACAGCGTCCCATCCGCCTTGGTGTTTAGTCATGCCGGCCACATGACTATGGAAACATCTTCAGACACCGCTGGCTCTTTGGCTTGGAAACGGAGATGAGCACCACCCCCTAGAGTCGGATTCGACTAGCTTTCAGGCAAGGGAAACCTTTACCTTTACTATAGATGGAACACTATATTTGGGGCAGTGATGCTCTGTACTCTTGGTGCTTGGGGAAGCAACAGTGGGAGGGCTCCTGGAGTTCTGGCCCTGCTGGTGGACCTCCTGATGGCACCTGGCCACTGTGTGACACAAGAGTGTTGGACTGGATGGGCCATTGGCCTGATCCAACATGGCTTCCCTTATGTTCTTAATCACCATCACTCCAACCACCTTGCAGAGAGGCTGTCGTGCAATGACTGTGACAGAGCCACTGGCCGGATTGCAAGTCAATGGGTGCCTTTAATGCACAAGTGACCTCTGGCAGCTTGTGTCTCAGTTGGGTTGGCTTAGTTGGGTTTGCATTACCAAACATAAAATGAACCCACCAAAAACTCATGTCTTCATGAAGCCACCTGAACCTTGCCAGCTATCAAACACAGTCTAACCCATGTCATGCGTTTGGGATTGGGCTGCAATTCCCTACCCTCCACCCCCAAGGTTATACCGGCAGATGGCTGTTGATCCCCACCTTCTTCATGTGCCAGGTCCTTCTAGCATTATCATTTTAGGAATAAGTCCAAACAGCTTTCCTACCTGTGATTCTTCACTCGCCAGTAATACTTGTTCCTTTTGTTTGGCGAGAGGCCAATCCTTGCATACAATGAAAGGACTTAATGGCCACACACACAGAGACTGAATCGGTTTCACAATTCAGGCTGAGTCTGGAGCAACATATGCCTCATCCCTCAGTGGAGAATAAACACCAGCAACCATCACTGGCAGTGGGGCTGCCTGAACTCGTCTCTGGCTGAACAGGCAATGTGGGTTGTCCATTCGTTTCACAATTCAGGCTGAGTCTGGAGCAACATATGCCTCATCCCTCAGTGGAGAATAAACACCAGCAACCATCACTGGCAGTGGGGCTGCCTGAACTCGTCTCTGGCTGAACAGGCAATGTGGGTTGTCCATCCCTGCTCCTTCCCTAGTCATTTATGGGCTCAAGACATGACTTCTTTTCCCAGCATTGTCAGGCATTATACAGAGAAATGGATGTGGGTGGGACCTCCATACCGAGGACACTTAAAGGAAGTGTCACTATGTGTTGGACTGGATGGGCCATTGTCCTGATCCAACATGGCTTCTCTTACATTCTTACGTCTTCAGCACTATGCAGTTCATACTGTGGTTGTCAACTTAGTGCGGTGCTCTGGCACATCGCACTTCCTGTGCGCTTAGCATTAGCAGGAACCCAGGAAACTGATAGCTGTCTTTGAAAGAGCAGAGCATTGCGGCAGCTTCGGCGCGAATCCCTGCCGAAGCCTGAAGCTTAACATAGCTTCTCTATGGGGATGATTTCACATTCATCCTAGTATATTCAGGGCAGCATCTGAATACACTACATAAACATACCCTGCTTGAGATCCCTCCCCTCTCCAAACCCTACCTTCTCCAGGCTCCACCCCCAACTCTCCAGGCATTTCCCAGTGTGGAGATGGCAACTCTAAGATAACCAGAAGCAGAAGCTAGGAAGACGGGAATGTGCAGCAATCTGCATTCGCTCAAGGGCTATCCTACTGCAAGTCTCACTGTGGTCAAAGTGTCTTAAAACAGATGCAGTGCAGATGATCCCTTCAAAGCAGAAATATGCCTGTTAACAGTGGTACGTAAAAGCTTCCCCTGAGATGTCATCTTATGCTCCCATATCCCCTCTGCCCTTAGAAGTGTTTGTTTACACACAAACTAACGTGTTGGCCCGAAGAATCCAGCTCCCCTGCCCTTGAGCCCCAAACATGATCTAAAAGGAATTGTTCTTCTAACTCTTAAAGGAAGGAATGGAGGTTGGTTGAACATGTGTGGATGGAAGCAAAGCTTAGATTTCATTGGAAGCTGCAGATCCCGGTGAAGATGAATGAGAATGCTGCTTCTTTAGTAACGATGGCTTCAGTTGTTCTGTTACTGCAACCAAAGGCCACAATTTTTCTCCTGTATGGTGCTCCTGACTGCGCATCACAATGCACATTGAAAACACCCATTTGTGTAAATGCCCTGGCAGGAGAGCAGAGAGCAGTTCAAGAAAGTGCCAGGATCTTATCTCCCAGGACACAACATAGTGATTCACAGCTGGAAACCAATCTTGGAGATTATACAGCCCTAGTCCCTGATGCAAAGAGATATCACTGGGTGCCAAATTGATGTTACCCACCTTTTGTAATGAATTTCTGGACCAGGAATCAGATAACATCATTGCAATATCTCCTGACACCTGTTATCTGCAAAGGACCAATTTCACATGACGAGGCATCCTCCTCTCGTAGTCGTGCCTTGAAACAGTGCATTTGAGCCTTGAAACCAAAGCCAGTTCAATGCGTCCAGAGTGAGAACAAAGCCACTGTGCCTGATAAAAAAATCTCTAGACTCTGTAGTATCTCTGTTGTATTAACACGGAGCGCGACTTGCAGTCCTTCTATATTTATCACCTGACGATGGCCAGATGAAAGAGGAGATTTTCCATACCGTCTAGCTTTCTTCTCATCCCGCATCACCTTATGTTCACTGCTTTCCAGGGGAGACGGTGTGCAATTCTGGTCACCACACCTTAAAAAGGATATTATAGCTTTGGAAAAAGTGCAGAAAAGGGCAACTCGAATGATAAAAGGGTTGGAACACTTTCCCTATGAGGAAAGGTTAAGGCGCTTAGGGCTCTTTAGCTTGGAGAAATGACGACTGAGGGGTGACATGATTGAGGTTTATAAGATTATGCATGGGAAAGAGCAGGTAGAGAAAGAGGTACTTTTCTCCCTTTCTCACAATACAAGAACTCGTGGGCACTCCATGAAATTGCTGAGCAGTCAGGTTAGAATGGATAAGAGGAAGTCCTTCTTCACCCAAAGAGTGATTAACACTTGGAATTCACTGCCACAGGAAGTGGTGGCGGCTACAAGCATGGACGGCTTCAAGAGGGAATTAGATAAGCATATGGAGCAGAGGTCCATCAGTGGATATTAGCCACAAGGTCTAGATAGGGGCTCTGGGGCAAGTGATGCTCTGTCTTCTTGGTGCTTGGGGGGGGGGTCAACAGTGGGAGGGCTTCTAATGTCCTGGCCCCACTGGTGGACCTCCTGATGGCACTAGTATTTCTGGCCACTGTGTGATACAGAGTGGTGGACTGGATGGGCCTTTGGTCTGATCCAACATTGGCATCTCTTATGTTCTTATGTTCTTATTGTTCACATGCTTAGTTTCAAGGACTTATTCACATGTGTGTGCAGGTCACTTGAAAGCTCAGTGAAATGCATATGGCAGCCAGGTCCTCACCTAGAGACGAGACGTATACTTTTAAATGCCTCAAAGCATCCAGGCCGCCATGCTTCACCCTTTCCCCCAATCTGCTGGGGCTGTTAGAACTCTGTTGTTTCACGTCGCTGCAGGGAGAAAGCATGACTGGCCCAGACAAGGAGACTGGCTGAGAAACGGTGCCACTTCAAGATATGTTTCTGCGTGAGGACCTGGCCACCATATGAAAAGGTGATCCTGCCTCTATTGGAAAGCACAATGAAGTGTGATTTCACAAAGGCTGTGACTCTGGTGTTTTGTCCATGCGCAGGGCCAATGCCAGAGCTTCCAGGTGTCTTTTTCTCACTCATATATGACATAGGGCAGATATTGCAGAACTGGATTAACCAACTTGGGGTTCACTTCATCCCCTCCACCCATATAGAGAAGATGAAGAGAACAAATTGGATTTATACCCTGCCCTTCACTACCAAAAGGAGCCTCAGAGCAGTTTACATTCTCCTTTCCCTTCCCCTAAGCACAACAGTCACCCTGTGAGGTAGGTGGGGCTGAGAGAGCTCCAAGAAAACTGCTCTTGAGAGAACAGCTCTGAGAGAACTTGTGACTAACCCAAGGTCACACCGGCAGCTGCATGTGGAGGAGTGGGGGATCAAACCTGGCTCTCCCAGATTAGAGTCTGCACTCCTAACCACTACACCAAACTGGCTCTAGATGGTATGGAAAATTTTCTCTTTGATCTGGCCATCGTCAGGTGATAGGAAGGAGAGTCATCACACAAGAAGCGGCTTCTCTTCCTTGCTGCCTGTCGCCTTGCCTACCCAGGGCCTGCTATGACTCTGGTCCCACCTGTGTCTCCTCTTCCTCTGTAGCTCAGCTGGTGGCTGATGCCAGCATTCCCTCCCCCACCTCAAAGGCCAGATATCAAAACAGGCACCGAAACTCACCAATGGTTGTTCTAGGAGCATATAGCTGTAGCTCTTGGTGAGTCTCCCAGCTCTCTTTGTGACCTATAAAAGATATTTATTTATTTAGATGTTTATACCCAACCGTTTGCCCTGACTTGGATAGCATAAGCAAGCCTGATCTCCCCGAATCTCGGAAGATAAACAGGGTCGGCCTTGGTCAGTGCTTGGAAGGGAGAGGACCAAGGATTAACAGGGTCACCACCTCTGAATGTCTCTTGCCTTGAAAACCCCACAGGGTTGCCATAAGTGGGCTGTAACTTAGCCATTAAAAAAAAACAACACCCCACCAACTCTTCTCCTCAATGTGGACGCAAAGTGGTTTAAGACTTCATTCTCCTCACCTCCACTTAATCTCACTCTGGGAGCTAGCTTGGACTGAGAGTGGGTGACTGGGCTGGGGTCACTTAGCAAGCTTCCTTGACAGAGTGGGGATTTCAACCTGGATCTCCCAGAAAACAAGTTAAATCTTCAGTACAGGCGTGCTTCCCCTCAGCCATGGTAATAATAACCCTCCAGGAACCTGTCTTGAGCCAATTTTTTGAAAACTGAGGCTTTAAAAAGACTAAAAAACCAAGGAGATCTGTAAAGTAACAAATTAGCTGGACTTTTTCTACTTGTCAGTTGATTTTGTATACTTTGGAAGGAAATGTGTCAGCTGTGCCTTCAGTCCCTCAAGGAAAAGAAGCTTAGATTTGGTTTAAGGGGAAACATCATGGCCTCAGCAGGTGCGACTACATGACACTACCTCCCCCCATTCCACAGCACAAAAAATACCCCCCCATCTTAAAACACAAGATTTACAACAAAGACCCTGAAGGAACTTGTGACTGACCTAAGGACACACCAGCAGCTGCATGCGGAGGAGCAAGGAATCAAACCTGGTTCTCCCAGATTAGAGTCTATGCTCCTAACCACTACACCAAACTGGTTTAAATTAAGGGCGGGAAGCTACTGACTGGATATTAGGAAGAAATTTTTAATAGTAAGAATTGTGCAACAGTGGAATCAGCTGCCTAGGGAGGTGGTGAGCTCCCCCTCACTGGCGGTCTTTAAGCAGTGGCTGGACAAACCCTTGTCAGGGAGGCTCTAGGCTGATTCTGCTTTGAGCAGAGGGTTGGGCTAGTTGGCCTGTATGGCCCCTTCCAACTCTGTGATTCTATGAAAACTGAAAGGCAGTAAAACTCTGAATCCCAGTTCCAGGAGGTAACATCAGGCCTCTATGTCCTGTCATTGGCTGTCCATAGCAACTTGATGGCCACTGTGTGAGACCGGATGCTGGACTAGATGGGCCACTGGTCTGATCCAGCAGGGCTCTTCTTATGTTATATACCTGGACTTTCAAAAGGAGTTTGACAAGGTGCCTCACCAAAGACTCCTGAGTAAACTTAGCAGTCATGGGATAAGAGGACAGGTTCTCTTATGGATTAAAAACTGGCTAAATGAGAGGAAACAAAGTGTAGGAATCAATGGACAGTTCTCACAATGGAGGGAAGTAAGCAGTGGGGTCCCACAAGGATCGGTATCGGGGCTGTTATTATCTAATCTATTCATCAGTGATCTGGAACTGGGGGTGAGTAGTGTAGTGGCCAAATTTGCAGAAGACACCAAATTCTTCAGGATGGTAAAAATTAAGGCTGGCTGTGAAGAGCTCTAAGAGGACCTCTACAAACTGGGTAGTGGGCGACAGTGTGGCAAATGAAGTTCAGTGTTGGTAAGTGTCAGGTGATGCACACTGGGACAAAAAAAACCAACTTCAGGTATAGGCTAATGGGGTCTGAACTTGCTGAGACTGGGGGGGGAGATCTTGGGGTCATACTGGCTAGCTCAATGAAAGTGTCAACCCAGTATGCTGCAGTGGTGAAAAAGGTAAACTCTATGGGGGCGGTCACACACACGAGATAAAGCAGGGGGGAAGCGAGGCTATTCCCTCCGGAGGAATTTGACCTGCAGTTGCGCGATCACACAGTCCTTGGAAGCAGCAGGCATAGCTGCCACTGCATGATCAGATGCAACCGCGGGTGAGTCGGGGTTCTTTTTTTGCCGTAGTTTCCGATGCGCTTAAACGAGGAATTGATGTAGCGTGTCTCTGCACAGAGGGCTCCCTATGGAGTCTGCGATGATGTACAACTGCAAAAGGGGAAAAAACAATGGCATGGAGTCGGGATGGCCTGATCAGACCATCCCGATGCCATGAGAGCGTGCTGGAGGGATCAGACACAGGAAAGTCCGTCTGTGGCCCGTTGCAACACTTTTACTACTGGATTTTCCCCGATATCTTTTTACTCCGCTTCTGCCGCGGAGCAGAACAGGTTGCTGATGGGTGCAGGGCACTTCCCAGATGTTTCTTGTCTGATCACGCTCTTTAAATCCACTTGGCATTTGCACCTATGGCAGGACTAATTGTGCATATGATCGCGCCCTATGTTAGGGATTATTAGAAAAGGGATTGAGAATAAAACGTTTTATATTGTAATGCCCCTGTAGCCTCATTTGGACTACTGTGTACAGTTGTGATCACCATATCTCCAAAAGGACATTGCAGAGCTGGAAAAAGTACAGAGGAGGGCAGAGAAGATGATTAGGGGATCGGAGCCCTTTCCCTATGAGGACAGGCTGAAGAGTCTGGGACTTTTCAGTTTAGAAAAGAGACAACTGAGGAGGAACAGGATAGAGGTTTATAAAATTATGCATGGGGTGGAGAGAGTTGACAAAGAGAACTTTTGGTTCCTCTCGCAAAATACTAGAACTCAAGGGTACCCAATGAAGCTGATGGGTAGTAGGTTCAGGACAGACATGAAGAAAGGTTAAAGCACTTGGAGAAATAATGACTGAGGGTGATATGATCAAGGTTTCCAAGATTATACATGGGATAGAGCAGGTCGAGAAAGAAGTACTTTTCTCCCTTTCTCACAATACAAGAACTCGTGGCACTCAATGAAATTGCTGAGCGGTCAGGTTAGAACAGATAAAAGGAAGTACTTCTTCACCCAAAGAGTGATTAACACATGGAATTCACTGCCACAGGAAGTGGTGGTGGCTACAAGCATGGACGGCTTCAAAAGGGAATTAGATAGGCATATGGAGCAGAGGTCCATCAGTGGCTATTAGCCACAAGGTATAGATAGGAACTCTCAGGCTGGGGCGAGTGATGCTCTGTATTCTTGGTGCTGGGGGGGGGGCATCAGTGGGAGGGCTTCTAGTGTCCTGCCTCCACTGGTGGACCTCCTGATGGCACCTGGTATTTTTGGCCACTGTGTGATAGAATGTTGGACTGGATGGGCCATTGGCCTGATCCAGCACTGGCTTCTCTTATGTTCTTATGACAAAAGGAAACACTACTTTACACAGAGAGTGATTAAAATGTGGAATTCACTGCCAAAGGATGTAGTGAAGGTCAAAAGAATAGCTTTAAAAGGGGATTAGATAGATTCATGGAGGATAAGTCTATTTGTGGCTACTAGCCATGGTGATTGTGGGGAACCTCCACATTCAGAGGCGTTAAGCCTCTGAATCCAGAGCCAGGAGGCAACATCAAGGGAAGACCTTGGCCTCTGTGCCCTGTTGTTGACTGTCTGGTCAGCCACAGAGTGAGACAGAATGCTGGACTAGATGGACTATTGGTCTGATCCAGCAGGGCTTATGTTCTTATGTTTTTATGAGTCCAAGCTGCTAGATCTCTAGAGGATGTGGTGATGGCCACAGCGATAGACAGCTTTACAAGGGGATTAGACAGATCCATGGAGAACCAGTCTATCAGTGGCTACTAACCACAGTGACTAAAGGGAACCTCCACATTCAGATGCAGTCAGCCTCTGAATCCCAGTGCCAGGAGGCAACATCAGGTGATGGCCTTGGCCCCTATGCTTTGTTGTGGCCTTCCAGAGGAACTGGATGGCTTCTTTGTGAGACAAGGATGCTGAACTAGATGGGTCACTGGTCTGATCCAGCAGGGTTCTTCTTATGTTCTTATTTTCTTATGACATCTTACAGTGCACATTGGGACTAGGTCTTGCAGAGAGGTGAATTATTGGGAGATATTCTGAAGTATCAGATTAGGAAATTGCCTTTGAACTGTTCCATTCAGGAGAGACTGGATGGATGTCGGCTCCAGCAATCTAGCAGCTGTTGGGACTGATGGGAGACAGAAAGTCAGATGCTTGTACTTTTCAGTCCCTTCTTGGCACCCCTCAGTCCCAGCCTGTATGTGTTTTCTTGCTCTGCCTTCCTCTTGTTCCATGTGTGGGAGTTGATGGCATCAACTTTATGAAATCTCAGCACATGCCAAGTGCAGCTGGAGAAGTTTAAACAAGTTCTGGGTGAGGTGAGTTTCATGGGCTGGGCAGGGACTGAAATTAGCCGAGCTACCATGGCTGGCTGCCATCCCAGGAGTATCGAATAGGGTCTGCGGGGCCAAGGGCGATTCTCATGCCGAAGAAAAAGAGACATTTGTTCAAAGGGAATAATGCAGAAGGTAAGTCTGGGGGTGCATTAACTCTTCACACACGCACATAGACCACAGGGCTGGAAGGAGAAGGTGGAAGATGCAGCGTCCAAGCCATCCGACCATTGTGTCTTCCAACAGAGAGCTCTTTTTTTTGCAATGCAAGCTCCTATTTTCTTTCTTCTTCTTTCTTCTTTTTTTTTTGAAGAATCCCAATCATGGCAGGAGATATGGGTATTGTCAGTTTGGGCCAACGTTTTTGTTCTGTTTAGGGCGGGGGGAAATGGTCCTCTCTAGGCTTCATTTCTCCCCCCATGTTGAGACACTCCTGGACTGTGGCCATGTCAAGAGCTGCAATTAAAGCGGGTTCTTTGCTTTGTAGTTTACTTAGCATAATATTTAATTCAGCTCTGGCCTACATGTAAGTCAACTTTAAGCATCCCGTGATCTTTAAGATATGAGGTTTGTTATCTTAATTTAATCGAGGGGGAACTAAGAGATGGAGGGTTTAAGCATGTAAGGCAAAGGAGTATCAAACTAGGGACTCTGGTGCTAGACCCAGGACTCTTACTCCATGCACCACCAGGGTGGCTGACCTCATCTCTGATGCTCTACAGCACCACTGCTGGATAACTCACCCAATAAAAAGCAGTCCATACCACAAGCTTTTTGGGGATAGAATCCAGCAGGGGCTCCTTCTCCTAGGGAAATTATGAAGGGCTCATGGGCTTGATCTGAATTGGACCCCTATGTGCCTAGCAGCTGAATTCCAAGCATTGAACTCACAGCACATTTCTGATGGACAGGACCCAGGGGGGAGTGAGGAAAATATAACATGTAACTAGGCCCTTATTATTAGGCTGCTTGCACAATTAAGGAAGCAGCCCCAACAGTCTCTACTAAGCATACCTGAATGATCTGAGCATGCTCAGAAAATGTAGGTTGCAAAATCCATTACATTTTCCAGCAATGCACTATCATTGGTGGTGGTGGTTGATGTTGTCGTTTGAACAGAATAATTACGAGTGATGAATGTTTTCAGTCAGAGAATTCTAAGAAAACAATGGAGCAAGGGGAAAGCACAGAAGCCGTATGCAAAAACAATACAGAGCCCTGTCCAACAGCTAGCATCACCAGAGGGCTGCTTCAGCAAGGGCTGATACACTTCACCTCCCAAATGGCCTGATACTAAGCTCCATTGACAACACCAGCTTGGAAAATTTCAGGAGACTGGGGGGCAGTTCCTTTGAAAAGCACAGTTTGGGGGCAGGAGGGACCTCAGTGGGGTTGTGATGCCATTAGGGTTCCTAAGCTCCAGGTGGTGGCTGGAGATCTCTCACTATTACAACTGATCTCCAGGTGACAGAGATCAGTTCCCCTGGAGTAAATGGCTACTTTGGAAGGTGGACTCATATGGCATTATCCCCCACTGAAGTCCCTCCTCTCCCCCCCAACCCCACCCTCCTCAGGCTCCACCCCCAAATCTCCAGGTATTTCCCAGCCTGTAGCTGGCAACCCCACCTGGAGATCTCTTGCTATTACAACTGATGTCCAGACCACAAAGATCGGTTCCCCTAGAGAAAATGGCTGCTTTGGAGGCTGGACTCCACAGCATTGTACCCTGCTGAGGTCCCTCCTTTCCCAACCCAGAGCTGACAGCCCTAGTGCCACAGAGGACACCTTCTGGAGCTGCCATTTTCTCTGGGGGAACTGGTTTTTGTAGCTTGGAGATCAGTTGCTATTCAGGAGAACCCCAGGCCCCACCTGGAGGCTGGCAACCCCACCACTGCCCCATGTGTTATGTATTGAGACTGAAACATTCCAGGACTGTTCTACCTGAGACTGGCTGAGCTTGGAGCCCAAGAACAATAGCCCACCAGGACTCTGGTAGTAACCAATCAAGAAGTAATATTATGTTATGTTAATAGCCTATCTTGGGAGTGGGGTGTGTTTGGGTGTGGCAATTACATGCTATTTAAACAGGGCTGTGGCCCTGGAGTTTAGTCTTGTTCTTGCTGAAATCACTAATAAAGTAGAGCTGGTCACTAGACTTGTGGTCTGTTCATCCATGGAACCCACTATTTAACACCATGTGTTGCTTTTAGCTCTGGCGTTGGTGACTGGAGGGGAGGGTGAGATGGCAGCAATTGGGAGGGCAGTTTTGATGCTGCTTAGGGGTCCCTGACATGCAAGGTTGTTATGCAGCAGGTTGCATGTGTGTAACGTCCCATCGAGTCGCAGCCAATTTATGGACACCCAGCAAGGGTGCTTTCAAGGCAAGTGAAAAGCAGAGGTGGTTTTCCATTGCCTTCTTCTGCAGAGTCTTCTTTGCTGGTCTCCCATCCAAGTACCAACCCTGCTTAGCTTCCAAGATCTGATGAGATCAGACTCTACGATGCTGCCTTCTCTCCATGCAACAGGTTAGGGATGGGAATAAAGAAATGGCATAAAGGTTGGAGAGGAACCCTGCAGGTCTAAACAAGGCTGTAGGGGGTCTGCAAGGCTAAAGGAGGAAGGTGTCCACCCACGGGGGCTGAGGAGTATTCCATGAGGTCAAAGCAACCAGAATGAGACCAATGGCGGCAGGTGTTCTACTTACGGAGTCTGACGCAGACAGAGTGATAAAAGCTTCATAGCTGATGCACCTTGAGAGTATTATACTACTAATAGTAATAAATCACTCAACAGAGCATCAACGCAACCCATGTCTCTCAAGAAGGAGTGGGCAGGGACTGAAGGCCAGGCCTCAACAGACATACGGAGGAGAGACAGGGTTGGCAAACTGAAGAGTAGGTCAGGTTTCCTAAGCTTTTAATTGTTGCGTAGAAGGTAAGAACAAGATATCTCTACGATAGGGAAAGCCATGGCTTGCTGAAATTCTCTTTTCTATCTACAAGAGGCACCGGAGCCCTGCCCAACGTAGAATGTGATAAGTCTGAAAGAGAGCAGACATTCCTTGGAAGGAAGGTTGGGAACATTTTCTCACTTGAGGAAAACAGAACAAAACACAATAACCCTATATTATCTGGGGGCGGTAATCATAGCATAACTAAAGTCAATCTCTAGTTTGCTCCTTCGGCAAAAAGATTCCAATAGGGGAAGAACTGATGCAACATGGCTGGGAGTTCATGTGTGGATTAGCTGAATTTGCCATTTCCACCCCAGCTTTGCAGCGTTTAAACTGATTTGAGGAATGCTATTACCTTAGCAAACTTAAAAGACATGTTAATGACTGTATTTTGAATGCCATCATTAACACTCCACCTACAAACCTGCCTGGGGGGGAACGTTCTTTCCTTAGGGCAATGAAGACCTAGGTTGCTTCCACATGGAGTTCCTGCGCTTTCTCTCCCCACCCCCCCATTGCAGTAGATTTGATTATAGGTTCAGCATGATGTGTTTCCACCAACCTTCTTGGTTTTCCCTGGTTCCCTGGTTCTGCTGCAATTTCCTCCAAACCTGTTTGGTACGATCTTTCATGGAAAATCACAAAAATCCTACCTGCGGTGGCCAGGAGGAAAAATTAAGCCAGAAGTGGCACCAAACAGGGGCTGTGGCTCAATGGTAGAGCATCTGTTTGGCCTGCACAAGGTCTCAGGTTCAAGCCCAGCCATTTCTAGTTAAAAGGACCAGGCAGTAGAGCCACTGCCGGACTGACTAGACAATCCTGAGTATGATGAACCCAAGGTTTGATTCAGTATAAGGTAGCTTCACGTGTTTATGTGGGTGTAAGCAAGGAGTACAAGATTGTACTCCCTGCTTACGTCCACATTGAGTTTGGTAAAGTGTGGAAGGGAAAGTGTGGGTTTCTGCATTTCTGCACCTCCATGCCTACATCCCACATCTGGCACAATCCCCCCTCCCATTTTGTCCATTTTTAATAAATAACTCCCTCTGAATAAGTGGATGGTGGGTAGAATGGGAAATCGGGGAGTAAATCTCTGTTTGGAAGCACTGGTGCTGCATTTTTGTACTCCCTGCTTACGTCCACATTGAGTTTGGTAAAGTGTGGAAGGGAAAGTGTGGGTTTCTGCATTTCTGCACCTCCATGCCTACATCCCACATCTGGCACAATCCCCCCTCCCATTTTGTCCATTTTTAATAAATAACTCCCTCTGAATAAGTGGATGGTGGGTAGAATGGGAAATCGGGGAGTTGTTTGGAATCTCTGTTTGGAAGCACTGATGCTGCATTCACCACAGCAATCTGAGCAGAATGGGGAAATGAGAAGAAGACAAAGACAAAGAAGAAGAAAAGGAGGAGAGAAGGAGGAGGAGGAGGAGATTGGATTTATACCACGCCCTTCACTCAGAGTCTCAGAGCGGCTTACAACCTCCTTCCCTTCCTCTCTCCACAACAGAAACCCTGTGAGGTAGGTGGGGCTCAGAGAGCTCTTTCGAGGACTGCTCTTGAGAGAACAGCTCTGAGAAAACTGTGGCTGACTCAAGGTCACACCAGCAGCTGCATGTGGAGAAGTGGGGAATCAAACCCAGTTCTCCCAAATTAGAGTCTGCGCTCTTAACCACTACACCAAACTGGCTCTCAAACTATCCTAATCTGAACAGAAGTTCTATGATTTAGGATTCATCATTTTCAAGGTATAAACATGAGCTGCTTGAGGAACGATCACTACAATGAGCGCTCCTTTTGCAAGATGCACTGTTTACTACTTGCAGATCACATGTATAAACATTTCGTATATCCTTGCAACATTTTCTTCCATTGGTCACATGAAGGTTTTTGAATATCATTGGGAAAGCATTATGGGTGGTTTACAGTTTGCATTTATCTTCCCTGAGGTCAACAGTATTCTGCGCCATGTGTTTCCAGAGTGCAACAAGAGTTACGAGGAAAGGTGAAATATAAATATTGTAATAAATAAATGAATGAATAAACAGCCATACATAAAAAGCATACCCTACAACAGTGGTTCTGGACCTTTCTAAAGTCCCACCAATGTTATCATATCTAATGTTCCACTAGTCACTCTATCAAAGAATCTGGGTCCCATAATGATAGAAACCAAAAGGCCACTTTTCCCAAAGAAGGGCATTTAACATGTTTACAGGCATTCCATTGTTATATTTATAGTTTACAGTAAGTGTTAGGGATGTTTAAAAAATTACAGAAGCACAATAGATAATCCCTAGCAGCAGGGCCGGCCCCAGCTTATTTTGCACCCTATGCGGGGATCCCTTTTGGCGCCCCCCCCCCAGCGCGCCCACCAATTTTCAAAAATAAATGCATTTTAGGAAGAATGAAAAACACAAATAATCAAGAAACTCCCAGAGTACGGGGCCGGGTGCAGTTTGGTGCCCCTAAGGGCCGGCCTGCTCTAAGCAATCACCTAGTCCGCCTAGTGAGTGAGCCGGCCCTGCCTGGCAGATAGGGTTGGCAGAAAGTGGCACATCAAAGACATGTGCTGGTGGGCAGAGGGAAGAAAACACCAAGTGTCTAAAGTAAATACTAGCCTGCCAAAAAGTCACAGATGGATAATCCGGGGTGGGTAGGGTTAGCAGGAGATGGTACTTCAAATTTGCAGGTAGACCCAGAGATTGAGAGACAGCAGATTCTCAGTAATGGTTATGGAATCCCTGAGTCCCACCTAGAATACTTCGGCATCCCACCACTGGTACGTATGCCACTGGTTGAGAACCATATTATATTAATACCAAAGGAGTTATGCTGGCTCCATATGCTGGCACAGGGGCCATAAATGAGTAGCAACAGGAGCATATCAGAAGAGGTATAGGGGTTAGTCAGCATCTTAAATGCCCTCAGCCCATGTTGGATCACTGGTCCTGGTGCAACGGCAAGGATTATGATCCTCCACAATCCCTTTGATCATTGCTGAGGTGATAAACCATAATAAGGAACAGAGACATATAACAAAGGTTGCCAGGATGAATAGCCTTGGACAGTGATAATGAATTTCAGGAATGCAGCAGAGGGATGGCTACATGGGAAAGTGTTAAGCGAAGCTTCTGAAGTCAATCAGCATGAGCAATCCATCCCCAACGACCGGGTCTGAGATACTTGTTGGGTATTACAAGTTGAAAACACTCAGTATATCTGGGGTTAAATGTTTGTTTATGTTACTCACAGGAAGTCACATGTTTCTCATGTAACCAATGTTCTTTAGCTGTAGAAAGCCTGGGAATTTTCTCCCTGATCTAGGAATTTGATTGGGACTAAAGTGTCAAGGTGTATTACCATTTTATGGCTTCTCTTCCCATCTTTGTTTGGTGTTCTGAAGAAGAAGAAGAGTAGCCATAATCTCTCTTCTAGTTTTGTCTTTGTAGAGTAAGGATGTAGTAGATTTTGCTCTGTTGTTATTTTCATCCCAGTTACCCTTCCCATGCTAGAATTTAGTAAAAACTTTATATTTTAATCACACATGGACTCTCAGTCTGAATTATTTCACTCTGGCTCTGCTGGACTATTTTATCTCTGCTAAATACCATTTTTCAATATCTCACTATCACCCAACAATAATTCCAGAGCTGCCACAGGCAGGGCTAAAATGTGACACCTCTGTTCTATTACACAACAGTATGCATCGCTCTGAATTGTTTTCCTTTCCATGTTTCTGCACCAGGATCAGTCACCTATGCCTATGGCACCCAGTGCCTTGTATCTTTTTCCTGTGTGCCCACTGGGTGTGTGGTTAGCAGCATGCTCTGCATTGTGTCAGATGTGGACCCTGCTTCCTTCTGTTTTGAGGCTGTTTGGCTTGTTGTCATGTTCCCATGCGGATGCTTTCCAGTGAGATGGTCAGGTTGGCAGGAACACTCTCTATGAATATGAAGTTGTGTGTTCTCTTGCTGCTGTCATAGTGCCTGAGGAAAAACCCTCCTCCTTGCCTGCAAAAAGCTGATCCTCACGGCATTCTACGCTCTTGGGACCTGAACCCTTGTTTGGGAGAGACCCTGGACTTTCATTGTGGGGCTTCTTTGTGGAAAGTGAACTGTGGAGGTGTTTGGGTGAAATGGTTTGACTGTCTATGGCCCCGGCCACACGAGTGGTTTTGGGCCGGGAGAGGGCCGGTTCGGGGGCGTAGCAAACGGGCGCGATCCCACAGCAACATCTGGGAAGCGTGCCGCACCCGTTCCCGATCCGCCCCTTCCGTCCAAACCCCGCAGCAAAAAAGAACCACCTACCTAGGTGGTTCTTTCCGAAAGGCTGCATCAATGCCGGCCGTGGGATCGCTGGCGCGTCCTTCCGCCGGCGCATCCCCAGCCCCCGGCAGAACTGCGCATGCTTGCACATGCGCAGTTCGGCACCCTCCCCCTCCCGATCGTCTCTTCCTCCCCGGCATCTGATCGTGCCGGGGAGCACCGCGCCGCGGCTCAGGGGATCCATAGGATCCCACCGCGGCGTCTCTCTTTTGGTGCGGCTTTTAAAAGCCGCACGTTGGCCGGTGTTTTTTCTGCCATGTGGCAGGGACCTATGCCTCTTTTCTTGCAATGTTTGACTATCAAAAGGGAGTTTGCTTACAGCAGGAAATTTGAACTCCCACCTGCAGGGTTCCCAGTAGCAAGGTAGCTACCGATTGCCTAAAAACATAAGAGAAGCCATGTTGGATCAGGCCAATGGTCCATCCAGTCCAACACACTGTGTCACACAGTGGCCAAAACCCTGGTGCTATCAGGAGGTCTACCAGCAGGGCCAGAACTACAGAAGCCCTCCCACTGTTTCCCCCCAAGCACCAAGAATTGAAAGCATCTATAATACTGGCTGATTTGTTTCCAATCCCTTTCCTAATAATCCCCAGCATAGCATTTGCCTTTTTTATTGCCATTGCACACTGAGTCGACATTTTCAGTGAGTTATCTACCACAACGCCAAGATCTCTCTCCTTCTGGACATGCTTACTGGTCCTACTACTGGTCCTACTTAAAGTGGCAGGCTTTTGTAGTTGTTGCCATTGTTGTTTTTTTCCTTTGTTCTGTTCTGTCATGGGGGATCATGACATTGGGGAGCTGTGTTGGCATTACCATGCATTTGTTGGCTGCTTCCATTGGTACAGGGGCATTTTTGGTAGGCCACTTCACAAGTGGTGGTTGTGGCCCATGTCACTACGGACTTCAGTACCATTGCTGCCCTCCTCGGAGCTCCTTGAAGTTGGGTCTTTTCTGATATCTCTTTGCTCTGCTGAGCAAGTATGGGATACTGACTAGTAGTACTGGTGACTGATATTCAGGCTTCAGGGGCTTAGGACTGAGCTCAGCTTTGCTGTGATGGAAACAACTCCAGGTAGGGTTGCCAGCCGCCAGGTGGGGCCTGGGGATCTCCTGCTTTTACAACTGGACTCCATGGCATTGTACCCTGCTGAGGCCCCTCCCCAAACTCTGCCCTCTCCTGGATCCACCCCCAAAGTCTCCAGGTATTTTCCAACCCAGACCTGGCAACTCTAACTCCAGGCCACTTCTGGTGTTACTTTTTAAAGTAATTGAAGGGCATGTCTTCGGATGAAAAGATCAGGGAAGAAGGATACAAATGTGTGAGGTCAGTCTAAGGTCTGTGTAACTCGCATGGCTCTCGAACAAGAAGGTGCTGGGGGTATCTAAGAAGAGGAATACAAAATCTCCAACAACTTTAAAGGGCTCTTCCGCATTCCCACTTTTGTCACTCGTTTGCGCGCCGGGGCGCCCCCCCCCCCCCCCCGCCGTGTTTTGCTCTCTCTAGTAGTTCCAGAGAGAACAAAACACATGTGGAAAAGGGGGAGGACCCAAAGCAATAGGGACAAATGAGTGACAAAAATGACAATGTAGAAGAAGTTCAACCACTTTCAAATGGTTCTCAGGATGCTTTGAATGTGTAGTGTAGATATGCATCTAAAGCCTGTCATTGCTAAGAAGCAAATCCTTCCTGCATGATCTATGGTCTGATGTATGCGTGTGTTTGTGTCCACGCACCTGTGACCTGGTAAAATAGAGCTGAAAACAACCCTTGTTTTGCAGGCTTTCCTCTTTGGGTGTTCAAATTCAGTTGCCTGCTTCTGAAACAATGAGGAATCCTGGCTTTGATAGGTATAAGCAGAGGACATGGTATTAATTTTGTTTGTCAGAATTTGTATGTGGCTTGTCTTTCACACAAAGGAAAAGAAATCAAAACAACTAAT
Organism: Gekko japonicus; assembly: GCF_001447785.1. NCBI lineage: Eukaryota > Metazoa > Chordata > Lepidosauria > Squamata > Gekkonidae > Gekko > Gekko japonicus. The sequence continues at coordinate 544,564 of NW_015166458.1, read as the reverse complement.
TGTATACCTCTGGAGGCTTTTTTCAGCAAATATGAAATCTAACAATATCAGTATCTAACAATATAGAACGTCCTATGCATTATGCATCCATCCCTTGGCATAGCAATGTTTGCTTAAATAAACAGGCATCGAAACAAATCTGAGTTCAGAAACAAATGTTGTTTGTGAGGTCCTTGAAGGGTCTATCTAGGAAGGACATTTCACTACAAATTTAAACCAGATTGAATCCTGTTTAACTGTTATGGCTCCCAAGAAAAAAAATTCTGGATTCGATATGGGTTGACATCACTTCAAGAAAACCTTTTCAATAAGTGGCAGTTGCCAGAACTCTGTGGGGCAAGCCATGATTGCTTAACTGGTAGCAATAGTTTTTAGTGCCAAGTCATGCTGTTCCTAGGGAAACTACTACTTTTTGCCCGAGAGCTCCCTTTGGGCCTGGGTAGTCTGTGCTGCAGAGCACTCCTTGAGTCTCCAGCTCTGAATAGCCTGAGTCTCTGATGCTTACTGTCATGGGGTAGAACCATGGTCCAGTGGCAGAGCATCTGCTTCGCATGCAGAAGGTCCCAAGTTCAATCCCCAGTATCTCAAGTTAAAAGAATCAGAGAGTCGGTGATGTGAAAAGCCTCTTACCAAAACCCTGGAAAGCTGCTGCTGGTCAGAGCAGACAATACTCCCCGTGATAAACCAAGGATCTGACTCAGCAGAAGGCTGCAACATGTATGTACTCATATAAGGCAAATGTAGCCCCTCCTGCCACTGAAGCCCCATAATGGAAGAAAATGAATCTCCCATATAACCACCCACTGTATACATTTTTACAGCTCGGGGATCCTGTACTACACAAGGCCGTTGGGCCACATATATTTTATGGCCCCCAGCATTAAGAGCCATCTGCAGAGATTTCCTTCTGTCGATTCTCATTTTGTCAGCACAGACATCCAAGCAAAGCTTCAGGGTTTGGTTGGTGTCCAACAACTGAGTCCCAGTGGTGTAAGGTTCAGTTCATGAACTAGACCCTAAAGGAGTCTCAAAACCCTAATTGTTGTTGTTGTAATTAAAAACAAAATACTAAGAACACATTATAAAGTGGAGGTGCTACGGAAACTTGACATGACACGTTCCCTGCCTCAAAGACTCTAGCAGTTAAATAGGTCCAAACAATGAAACGTAAGATGAGATAGGAAACCACAATTCAGGGAGAAAATGAAAAGGCGTGGCAGCCCCATATGCCAATTTCCTCTGTTTGATCGTTCTTAGATGCAGCTGAGTGGCAAAAGTCAACAGAGACAACATCAGTAATGGATGTTAGGGTTGCCAGCTCTGGGCTGGGAAATACCTGGAGATTTTGGGGGTGGAACCTGAGGAGGGTGGAATTTGGGGAGAGGTGGGATGTCAATGCGATATAATGCCATAGGGTGGCCATAAGGTGGCCATTTTCTTCAGGGGGACTGCAAAGTGGCCATTTTCTTCAGGGGGACTGATCTCTTATCACCTGGAGACCTGCTGTAATCCCAAGAGATTTCCAGACACCACCTGAAAATTGGCAGCCCTAAAGGTCTGGACTCAACGTTCTGGATGCTCTAGGACTTTGTGCAAGTATCTATTGATAGAGCTGCCAGGCCAAAGTGGCCATTTTCTTCAGGGGGACTGATATCACCTGGAGACCAGCTGTAATCCCAAGAGATTTCCACACACCACCTAAAAATTGGCATCCCTAAAGGTCTGGACTCAATGTTCTGGATGCTCTAGGACTTTGTGCAGGTATCTATTGATAGAGCTGCCAGGCGTGCCAGGGCGTAGCTCCAGAAATAATTTTCCATATCAGAATCAGCCCTGGAGCAAAGAAAAGTTTTGAACGTGCGTGATGCACCCCACTCTGCCACGAAAGTCTTGGATGACCTTTGTGCCATCATTCTCTCTCTCAGCCTAGCTCCCCTCACAGGGCTGTTGGTAGGATAAAATGGAGGAGAAGACAGCCATGTACAGCAGACTCAGCTCCTTGGAGAAAGGATGTGATAGGGAGGTGGAGAGATTTCTTTCACTGCTGAGAAGCTACAATCACTGCGTATCTGGGACTGAAGTTTTCAGGGTCCTGTCATAGGACATAGCTTCCAGACAGGATTGAACTCCAGACTTAGGGCTGCCAGCTCTGGGTTGGGAAATACCTGGAGATTTTGGAAGTGGAGCGTGAGGAGGGTGAAGTTTGGGGAGGGGATGGATATAGTGCCATAGCGTCCACCTTCCAAAGCAGCCATTTTCTCCAGGTTAACTCATCTCTGTCATCTAGAGATCAGTTGTCATCTCAGGAGATCGCCAGTCATCTCCTGGAGGTTGGTAACCCTAGCACCCAGTGCCTCATTTTGTAATTAAGCATAGCTTACCTGCAAGAGATGCACAGTCTTCTAAATGGTGAACTGAAAGCAACTTTTTGGTAGGCCAGTGCCTATGTTAGGGTTTGTCATCATTGAACATTTAGAGAAGTATGCAAGTAATGGATTTATTATCTCAGCCAAGGGTCATAACAAATTGAATATATAGTTGCAACAAAACAGATGGACAAGATACGAATATATGTAAACAAATATATCCAAGTATTTTACAAAACCAGGATGTTTTTAGACACCATTATATCACTGTCTGTAAAGATCTGTCTTGACCTTTTAGCTAGATGCTACCTTTTCCACATCAACCTGCCCATAATTGCCAATAAAAACTCAATATTTTTGTATGTTGGACCATTCTATCCAAGATGTTGACAAAGAAGCCTTAAGAGAATGGCTGGGAAGATCTCCGCTCTTGTATTTGTTTTTGCTCTTGCATTTCTATTGCTGGCAAATGCATTTACTTCTTTAAAAATTTTGAAATCATCTCTTGGCACTCAGTGCCCCAAGGCAGCTCACGACAGTATCTTTTACAGCACAACACCAAATAAGATCACAAGCAGCAGCTTAACACAAAAAAGGGGGAAGCACAGGGTCAGGTAAGCTCAAAACATGGCTTACCAGGTATGTTCCAGCAGCCTTTCGCAAAGCCACAAAAAAGGGAGTGGGACCCAACCGTGTTTCAGAAAGGAAGACTTTCGGTGCCCCTGCAGAAAAGACTTGTTGTGTGTCACTGTCATGCCCCCCCCCCTCCAGTGGAGGTGACACACCAAGCAGGCCTGTTCAGATGGTCTCAGTGTCCAGGTAGGTTCATCCTAAAGGAGGCGGTCCCTCAGGTATCCTAGATCGAAACCATCTGGGGCTTTCAAAGTCCAAAAACAACACTCTGAGTTTCACCAGGAAACAAATTGAAAGCCAATACAATTGGATCAAAATAGGTTTAGTGTGATCTCAGCAATCAGCCAAGGCAGCTTGGTTTCATAGTGCCTCAGGAGGTACCCACAAACCCTGCACCCCACCTTGGGAGTTGCACAATCTGTACTACTGTAGTAGCAACTTAATCTGAAGCGTTATATGCATATAAATCAATAAATACAAAATGAAAAGTGCGTTCCTCACATCACCAAGCAACCACATGCTGTCAGGAACACATGAAGTTGTCTTATGCCAGATTATTGGTCGAGCAAGGTCAGGACAGTGTGTTCTGACTGGCAGGGCCTTAGGTGGAGGTCTTTTGCAATTCCTGCTTGTGTCACTCTTAACTACATGATGCACACAGCAAGTTCCAGGGGGCTGATTGGTGGAGGTGTGATGGAAAAGAGAATAAAATCAAAACAAAAAAAATTTGTGATTTTTGAAGGGACATACATTGTGAAAACTGGGCACTTTATCCTTGTTCAGAGTGGGCTGGGTAGGAATAAAGGAAGTGTGGAGGCCATCTTAGACTTTTACTCAGGTTCCCAGGATCACTTAGGGCCAAACTACACGATGAGTAGGGTTGCCAGCTCTGGGTGGGAAATACCTGGAGATTTGGGGGATGGAGCCTGAGGAGGGTGGGGTTTGGGAGGGGAGGGACTTCAGCAGGGTATAACACCGTAGAGTCCACTTTCTAAAGCATCCATTTTCTCCAGGTGAACTAGGGTTGCCAAATATGTTTTGGCCGGGAGCGGGGGGCTCCCGGCCGGCGTCTGGAACATGCGCGCGCATCACCCGGCAATGACGTCGCACGCTGGGGGCGGGGCCACACCATTTGAGGGGAAAACTCTTTGTTTTCCCCTCAAATGGCG
>NW_015166458.1:535452-540166 GCF_001447785.1 Gekko japonicus | reverse complement strand
GTCACTCACGTTGGGGGCGTGGCCCAGATCGTCGGAGGGAAAACCATATGATTTTCCCCTGACAATCTGGGCCACGCCCCCAACATGAGCAACGTAGCACGTCACTTCATGTGACATGCTGGTGGTGCGCGCATGTACACACGTCATGGGAGAGCTCCCGGAGCCCAGCAAGGCTCCCCCGCCGGCAAGGGTAAGTACACTTGGCAACCCTACATGAGTATGTGACTGGACTTGCAGTCAAATGTACTTTGAGGGTACTCACATTAAAAAGTACTCATTCACTCAAGCACTGCTAGGAAGTGCTGTGAGGAGGTAGAAGGAACTTCCTGTTTGCCTCTTGTCTGGTTTTCACCGGCAGAAATAGCAGTGTGTTTGTGCGTGTCATGCATTTCACTCATTTTATCTGTATCAGACACTTGGAGCCAGAGAAAAGGGTCAAAAAGGCCCCGCACTGCCATTTCTGTCAGCAAAAACCAAGCTGAGGGAAGAATTATTATTATTTTACTCTATTTTCCACCACCATTTTTTATCATCTCCACTGGCTACTCCCCCCCCCCAAATGTAGGGCTTTTGGCATTTGGCCAGGTTATCTTATGGATGAAATTGCCCCTGACCCACCCCTACTGACTACTTTTTAACTGGAGAGGGCTGGGGGTTGAACCTTGGACCTTCTGCACACCAAGCCAATGCTCTGCCACTGAGCCACAGCCCCACTTTTACATGTTTGAGATCTGGGATCGTGGCTTCCAGCCACGTTGTTCTTCCCATTTATTAGGACTGTCAAGCTTCAGTAGGGTGAGTAGGGTTGCCAGCTCTGGGTTGGGAAATTCCTGGAGATTTAGGGGGTGGAGTCTGGAGAGGGTGGGATTTGCTGACAGCCGTATAATGCCATAGAGTCCACCCTCCAACACAGCCCTTTTCTCCAGCACAACTGATCTCTGTCACCTGGAGATCAGTCGTAATTCTGGGAGATGTCCAGTCACCACCTGGAGGATGGCAAGCCTAGCAGGGAGGGATACCCCCCCCCCCAGGACCTGTTGCCTGCTACCAGCTGGAACAGCAGCGGGAGAATTTTTTTAATGCAGCTGTATGTACTTACTGGAAGTTCTTACTAGAAGTGACAAAAAGTAACTCTAGGAATCACTGTGGACTCTATGGTTTTAAGAACTTCCAACAAACACATGAGGCTGCAATTTTTTTAAAGCCTCCTGCCATGCTGCCCCCTCCAACCCTCCCACCAACCAGCTGGCAAACATACTTTGTATGGATAGATGCTTTATGTCATTTCACAGCCACATAAAAGGCTCGAGACAAGAGGAGGAGTACCATTCCATCACTGTATGCTCGAAAAACTTTTCACGTTGCTCCTACCTCCTATGCAGCTGATAGACATAGAGCCTCTGGCTCCCAAAAAAAGGTGGCATCCTGAAGTTTGCTGCCGCTTCTCTTTCTTTGTCGATGATGCTTTCTAAACATGCAGGGAGAAGCTAAGGGGCAAGAGAAACCATGTGCAATATTGCAGCGGACGGGTGTTTGGTACCTTCAAAATAAAGGGTGCCAGGATATTATAATCATAGGAATAATTCTGGGAGTAATCATCTCTAATAAGCAGAAATCCCAGTTCAGCCCTATCTTGATGATCTGGTTAATGCTGGGGCATTAGGCAGCTGTATTCAGCCCGAGGACAGACTCGCCCAGAAAGGCCCAGCATCAACACACCCTTGTGTACGCCCAGCACCCATCCCTGACAACACCTTTTCCAAAAGAAAACAAAAGACAAGTCATGCCTTTGGTCCCTTTGTGTTCTTCGATGTGTGACAAAATTGCTTGGGCTCTTCACCGATGCTCCCTCTAGGCAATGGAGTCTTGTGAGCAAAAATTATACTTTTTGAGCTACTGGCATTAAAGTTGTGAATGAACAATTTGGCTACTTCATAAATTAGCTTGCTCTGGAGCCATCTTTCCTGAGTTAAGACAAAAAATGTGTGAGCCAGAGGCTAAAAAACTGAGCTAGCTCACACTAACTCAGCTTAGAGGGAACACTGCTCTTCGCTACTCTGGAGTTTGCAGAATCTCCCTGCAGGTGCCAAATTGCAGTCCCTTCTCGATGGGTCAAAGTTCTCCAGCAGTTCAACTCACTGGGGACTTCCCTCTGAGCTTTTCCTCCAGTTTAGGAAGAGCCATCCTTCCTGAGCTAAGACAAAAGTGTGTGAGTTGGAGGCTAAAGAACTGTGAGCTAGCTCACACTAACTCAGCTTAGAGGGAACACTGTCTATGGCCCTATACCCAGCTGAGGCCCCTTCCCTCCCCAAACGCCGCCACCCCCAAAATCTCCAAGAATTTCCCAAATGGAGCTGGCAACCCTATAAATAACGATGGATGCTTTGGCCGTATAAATACATTGCTCTTACACAACTGCACTTGCTTCTGCATAAAAATAGCATTAGACTGGCAAATACATTGCATAAAAGAAAAAAAGGGGTAATTAACGACAGTAGTGAAAATGCAATCCAAAACAGTCCAGTGGAGCCTGAGCGGTGGGTGTTGCCTTCTGACACACTTCCAGTGATGTCAGGGGGTGTGGCATATACAAATAAATTATGCAAATAAGTTATGCTAATGAGCCCCTGCACCTCTTTTTCTACGAAATGACCCCTGGATGGGACTGAATTTCACAAGCCGTCTGGTCTGGTTCTCTTCAAACCTCTCTCCCCATTTTGATTTCATTCCTCCCTTCAGAGAGACGAAACTTTAAGTCTCGCTTTGATTCTTTCTCGACCTGCTCTATCCCCTATAAATAACGATGGATGCTTTGGCCGTATAAATACATTGCTCTTACACAACTGCACTTGCTTCTGCATAAAAATAGCATTAGACTGGCAAATACATTGCATAAAAGAAAAAAAGGGGTAATTAACGACAGTAGTGAAAATGAAACAAAGTGAAACCTATCACAACAATGTACAATTTGAAAAAAAAGAAAATGAAGTGGTTACATTGGCTCATCCTGAATGAACATTTCTGATACTCTCTTTTGCTTTCCGCCACCCGGCTTTGCATTTGCAGGATCCTACGATGCTGCAGAGGATTCACCAGTTGGCCTGTTCCAGTCAACTGCTCCAATACTAGATAACCTCCACTAAATGCTAGGAGTAGATGATGCTGATGGTTGTGGTTGTTGCTATTTTTATGATTATGATGGTCGTGATGATTGATATTTGAAGAGAAGAAGAAGATGATTAAGAAGAGTTTGGATTTATACCCTACCCCTCACTACCCAAAGGTGTCTCAGAGCAGCTTACAAACTCCTTTCCCTTCCCCTCCCCACAACAGACACGCTGTGAGGTAGGTGGGGCTGAGAGAGCTCTGACAGAAACTGCTCTTTTTCAAGAACAGCTCTTATCAGAACTATGGCTTGCCCAAGGTTATCCAGCAGGTGCAAGCGGAGGAGTGGGGAATCAAACCCGGTTCTCCCAGATTAGAGTCCGCACACTTAACCACTACACCAAACTGGCTCTCCTGTTGTTGTTGTTATTATATGCTAGTTCAAAAAAGCAGAAGAATTCTATATCGGTTGCTAATCCTAACAAACCTTCTTTTAAAAAGCAAGTTTTGGGTCCTACTTGATTGTGTAGATAGGCTTGAAAGAGGGTGAGGAATGGCTGGAGAAATGCCACCCAGAGACTAGAGGGCAGTTTTTCTGTGCCTATCATAACTCATCCCTCCAACAGGAACTACATGCAAATTTTGATTAATCGGCATAATTTTAAAAAGAGTGGAAATTCCACTTTTCTAGCATCAGAAGTTGGAGCAAAAAACCCAAAGCCAAAAACATACAAGATATATCTAGAGCAGATTCTCTAGAGTTTTCCTTCTTTTCCTTTCCCTTCTGCTCGGTTCCCAAGTCAATAAAAAGGCCAGGCTTGATATGTTGTTAAGGAGTACGAAAGCCGTTCGGAACAATTTCTGCCCAAGAATCCCCAAGTCCTTCCCCTTCTGTCTGTCTCCAAAGGATCCCAGCAAGGAGAACCCAGAGAGCAAATGGCACAGAGGCACCTCCTTCAGATTTCACGGCTCTCAGCCCTTTTCATCTCCACCTCCTTCCTAGCTGCAGTTTCCTTGGGTAATCCCACTTGACCTGGTACCTTTCTTCCCCTTCTAACAGTCTGTCCCTGGTGACTGTTTTGGAAAGAACACAGTCCAAGAACAAAGTCTGAGTCCAGTGGCTCCTTCAAGACCAACAAAGATTTCCCCCCCAAAGTGTAAGCTTTTGTGTGCAAAGCACCCTTTGTACACGAAAGCTTACACTTTGGGGGGGAAATCTTTGTTGGTCTTGAAGGTGCCACTGGACTCAAACTCTGTTCCTCTGCTTCAGACCAACATGGCTACCCACCTGAACAGTCCAAGAACATTAACAAACCCTCTAGACCAGGTGGGGCCAAACTTGCTCAGAGTAAGAGCCACGTAGAATAAACGTCAGATGCTTGAGAGCCACAAGACACGAACAGATATTACACACACGTTTTTTATTTTTAAAATATGCAAATCTGCTTTTTACTAACATTAAATGAAACTGCCAAAAATAGAAACAAAAGGGGTAAAAACAGATATTGATAATGATATTTATTTGTCCAATGATATTTATTTGTTTGCTAATGATATTTGTCTGAGAGAGAGAGAGGTGGAAAGAAAGAGAGAAAGAGACAGAGAAATA
>NW_015166458.1:531728-535267 GCF_001447785.1 Gekko japonicus | reverse complement strand
AGGGAGGGAGGGAGGGAGGAAGGAAGGAAGGAAGGAAGGAAGGAAGGAAGGAAGGAAGGAAGGAAGGAAGGAAGGAAGGAAGGAAGGAAAAGCATGACTCCCATTCGCTTCCCTAGCCACCCTGCTGGGAGCCACACAATATGCATGAAAGAGCCACAGTTTGGCCACCTCTGCTCTAGACCCTCTGCCATTTTTGTAGTTTCCATCCACATTAGCACCATTTCCCTTCTATCAGGCCCTCACGGCCATTTTGAAGGTTTTTAAAAAATGATAATTTAACTTCTTTTTTTTAAAAAATACGAAAGCTGGGGATGCAAAAGAATTAACAGAAATCTGCGAGAGACTGTTACATTATTGCACAATAGCGCAGTGGCATTTACTGATTTTTTAAAAAATGCCAAAAAAACAACAACAACCACCACACCCTCCAGGTCGAGCATCTCTGCATTAATGGTGGCAGCGACAGGGGAACTGAGAATCCCCGTGATGAGAATGCAGCCCCGTTGGAGCTGCTGAGTCGGTTCTGAGACTGAGATAATGATCTTTATGACTTCATTTCTCTGGCAAGGATGAGCAAAGACTGATGTCACCGATGGCACTGATTGCTGTATACTACCCCTGTGTCCTTGCTCAGATGGTTTCATACAGTGCTGTTTCTGGAAGTATCTGATTCCTGGATGAGGTGGCAGTGGGAAGTGCCATCAGGTCACCCCCAATTTATGGTGACCTCATAAGATTCTCAAGGCAAGAAACGAGCAGAAGTGGTTTGCCATTGCCTGGCTCTGCACCACGACCCTGGTATTCCTTGGAGGTCTCCCATCCAACTACTAACCAGGGACGGCCCTGCTTAGCTTTTGAGATCTGACAAGATCATGCTAGCCTGGGCCATTCAGGCCAGGGTAACTGGATGATGTACCTTCTGTAAAATTCCCTCAATTCAGAAGAAGCGGAGCCAGCGAAGCAAGACGTTGCCTTTGGGGGTTCTGTGTGAAAAACAGCTGTGACGCAGGGCACTTCTTGGAACTGGGCCAACACCCATCCTGTGAATCGGACCCTGATTCATGATTCTGCCATCACCTTTTTCAAGCTTATTTCTGCAACCATTCCTGAGAGGGAAAAGGCAGAGGCTTTAACGACCCAAGTTTAATAGCACTTACTTGCACCTGTGCTCGGCTTCTTTTTGTGCATGCAGTTCTTCAGTTCTGCGCCTCTTCACATCGGATGCCAATCAAACAACCTTTGGTATGAAACCGGTCCCTAATTTGATCGTAATTAATACTTAGCAGCACCATAGGCAAAACACACACACACACACCTTTTATGAGCCTTGGCATACACACTTAGAATAGGTCAGGCTTGGGAGACACTTCCTGACTTCAGCAGAAATTAGATCAAGCCCATAAAGAGCGCCGATAAAAACAGAGGCACTGGGAGGGGGAAGCAGCAGGTGTAGCTCTTGAGGCATGGCTGGAGACATGCCCGTATATGTCAGCCTTGGGCTTGTTTTGCCAGGAAGTGAAAGGCTAGGGAGTTACAGCGGCAGAGAAACCAACGTTGCAAGGCCAAGGCATCCCAATTCTTTATTCATTCCCCGGGTTGTGATGTTAAATTTTAGCCGCTCAGATTTATGCAGGCTTCACACCTTTTTGACAAGCTGCTGCGGCGTGAGTCAATGCCACCCAGCCCCGTCTCCTCCCTCCACCTCACCGCTGTTGTGACACTCCATCTCCCACGCAGACTTCTATTGGTCCCAATGACTTGTACATCTGGAATTAGACCCACCTCTTGGGACATTCTCAGGGCTCACAAAGGATCTGGGGGTGTGAGAAAGGACATATTTCAGGGGAGAGGTCATGGTAGATGATCACCACTCCAGGTGTCCTTTATCCTGGGGCTAGGCAGTCATCGGGGCAGGCTACCCAGAGACTTTCTCAAGAATGCCATTCACTTCCTCAAGGAAGATCACCTTTATGGTTAGTGTCTTAATCTCTGCCCACTCGCTGAGTCCCAGTGAACTGGTACCGCTGCACAACGTATCGATTGAGAAATAACTAGATTTCAGTCCAAAGGAAAATTACACCTGTCTAAGTCCACTGGAGTCATTATGGCCATAGATGGGTGCAACACTAGTCAGGAGTGTACTGCCAGTCTAGCACTAGATATATCCCTTGGGGTGACTGAATTGGGTAGTTGGGCTCCAAGTGTATGTGTAAAGTACCATCAACTGGCAGCCAACGTATGGTGATCCCATAGGGTTTTATAAGGCAAGATGCAAACAGAGGTGGTTTGCCATTGCTTGCCTCTGCATAGCAACCCTTGGTGGTCTCCCATCCAAGTTGACGAAGAAACTTAACAACAAGGAAGATGAAGAATTCTTTGAAGAATGCTTAGCTTCTGAGATCTAATGAGATTGGGCCAGCTACGAGCAGAGGTGAAATTATGTTGGTATGAGCCGGTACTTAATAACAATATGAAAATGACTCAGGTGGTCTCCCATCCCCTGCTTTAGCCCTTCCAAAAGAGACAACAGTGATAAAAACTGTAAGTTATTTTCACCCCAAACTCTGCTTCCAAACATACAAAGCCGACTTATGCTGATTCGGATCTCTGGCTTATCTAGTTTAGCATTACATACATTGACTGGCAGTGGCTACCCATGGTTTCAAGCAGAGAAAAATATTTCCTAACAACTGCTGCTCAATATCCTTTAATTGGAGATGCCAGGGACTGAACCTGGGAACCTCCTGCATGACACAGAGTACCCTGCCACTGAGCTGTAGTCCCCTTCTCACATAGAAACATAGAGCTGGAAGGGTCCTCTGGGGTCATAGAGTCCAACTCCCTGAAGAAAGCAGGAAATTCACAACTACCTTCCCCACAACAACTCTCCCAGTGACCCCTGCTCTATGCACAGAGGAAGGCAAGAAACAATTCCTTCCTGACCCCAAAGCGGCAGTCGACCTTAGCCTAGGTATGTAAGAAAGGGCCATGTCTTCATATCTTACCTCTATCATGAACATTGTGGATGGCCAGTAGCAAAGCAATATTTGCAACAGCCTCAGTCTATCTTCCCTATCTGCAGTATGGGATAAACTTCTAATGGGCTCTATACATGCAAAGCCAGAGGTGTTGAACTAATTCGTTATGTGGGCTGGATCTGACATAATGTCACTTTGTTGGGCCTGGTCATGTGTGCCATAAAATGTAATGCCAGTTACTTTATAAAGTACACAGGCAAAGCCAAGTAACAATATTATATTTTACTCAAAACTTAAAAGTATCTCCTTGATGAGCACCTCATCTGGCAATAAAGTTAATGACCAGTTGCTTGCAGGCCGGATAAGAAGCCTGGACAGGCCGCTTCTGGCCTGTGGGACATATGTTTGACACCCTTGTGCTAAGCATTATGACAAGTAGATATGATTAGAGCAGAGGTCGATTTGGGGGAATTGCGGGGGATTGCCGTTCCCCCGGGTGAGGTGCGGGGGGCGGGGCACACAACGAAGCCCCGCCCCCTGCCATGCGGCAACGTGCGCAGG
>NW_015166458.1:509717-530565 GCF_001447785.1 Gekko japonicus | reverse complement strand
CTGGCTTCTTCAGATGCAGCGAGAACGTGAGTCCATCTGTCCTTATTTCTTGGGCAGAGATGGGCTCACATTCAAGCTGTATCTGAAGAAGCCAGCGGCGAGGCAGGAAAGCCCCTGCCCGGCTACAGATTTTGGTAGCCCTTAAGGTGCTCCTGGACTCTTCCTCTTTGCTACTGCTGCAGACAGGCTAACACAGAGACCGTCAGGATATTTTAAGACAGGGCTTGCATTACCCCAAAGCTGGGAAAAGGGAGGGAGGGAGGGATTCCCAAATGCAACGAGAGGTCCAAGGGAGCCTGCAGCCTGCTCCCATGATCTTAACTGAAGGTGGGTGCAAAGCTGCTATATTATTTATTAATTAAAATATTTAGACCTCCCCTTTCCTCTTGGGCAGCAAAGTCAAAACTTTCTCTCTTCATTGCTGTGTTAGTCTGTTGCTGCAAAATAGTCCAAGAGTTCAAATAGCACCTTTAAGAGGAAACGACCCCTGGATTAGAGGCATGTATAATTTACACCTAATCAGTTTCAGTACTGTGTGATGCTCCTCAGAAATAAGGTCAGGGAAAGGTAGCACAATAAACTTTCCACACTGATATTTGTGCAGAAGTGGGGAAAGGCTTTAAACTAATGGCTTCGATCCACATCCAAGGTGGGTCCCTCTGGTGCTTGGGAATTTAGCCACCATGTGACTGCTTGAGAGTCAGGTTGGGAGAAACCAGATTCGACTCATGGAAAAGTGTCATGCTGGTTTGGCCCTTAGAAGGGTATAATTCTACTTAGTATTTTACCGCTAATGTAGGAGACAGGGCCAGGGCTAAAAGCAACTTCTTGAGAGGTACCCTTTTGCCAGGGGACAGTAAGCAAACTGTTCGGTGCGGCTCTGCTTAGCCGCGTTTCAGCCGTCCCGTGTGGCAGCAGCCATAGAATCATAGAGTTGGAAGGGACCTCCAGACATGAGTAGAAATGGAGAGTGGAGTTTCAGACCTGGATCTCCTAGATCCTAGTACGGCTGGCTTACCACTGCACCACACTGTCTCTAGCCATTGGATCACATACATTATTTTTATTGCATTATATACTAATTTAAATTATTATGTTGATGGTTACAAAACAACCTGTGACTGTTGTTGTTATTTCTCACCAGCCTCTCTCGAACACATAGGCAGAATCTATAAGCGGACCTCTAAGAGGCAATTCACCTGCTTGCATGAGAAGGTTGGTTTACCACAGCCGTTCCACACCACTGGCGACCTTATGGTACATTCTCCAGTGACATTCCATATTTCCCACCCACCCAAAATGATGGTGTGTGTGTGTTAGGCGAATTAATGACCTCCAAAACAGCCTATCATTAACAGCCATTCTCAGGTCTTGCAAACTGGCTGTGGCTTCCTTGATGGACTCAATCCGTCTCATTTTGGCTCTTCCTCTTTTCCTGCTGCCTTCAACTTTTCTTAGCATTATTGGTCTCATAATGTGACCAATGTATGATCACCTCAGTTTAGTTCAGGCTTGATTTGGTCTAGACCCCACTTATTTTTCTTTTTTTGGTTGTCCATGATATGGTGGACCATATGAATGATGGAGCCAGTAGCATTTTGAGTGAGGTAATATGGCACTGTGAATGGGATCATATTTCCTCCCCTCCCCTTTATATTTCAGGGCAGAGGGGTGGGGAGAGGAGGAGAAGCTGTCAGTGCCCTTCCACCGCCAATGCCTCTGAGGATAGCCCCACCACCAAATCCAGCTCTGCCACTCCTCTATGGGCCAGGAAAGAAGAGGAGTAGCAACTGCCACTGCTTACCCCTGAAGCCACAAGTGTCTCTCCTCTGCAGCCAGGGGCCCAGGGACCAGGAGTCACCCCTGCTTCCCCCCACTGCATGAGCCAGGTGGTTGGACAACCAGTGGAGGGGAGGGAGGAGAGACGCTGGTAGAGCTAACAGCAGGTGGACTGCCCCATAAGTGACTGGATCAGCAGGCACATGGGGGAAAGGAGGGGATTCCTCGCCCCTGTGAGTCTCACAGGTCCCCTCTTGTAAAAGCTGCATCAACCAAACTAAGATAGATTCAGGTGGGTAGCCGTGTTGGTCTGAAGCAATAGAACAAAGTTTGGGTCCAGTACGGCACCTTTAAGGCCAACAAAGTTTAATTTGGGGTAGAAGTTTTCATGTGCATGCACAGTTATATCTGATAAAGTGTGCATGCACATGAAAGCTTATACCCAGAATTAAACTTTGTTGGTCTTCAATGTGTCACTGGACCCAGACTTTGTTTTTCAACCAAACTAAATTTGCCAAAGGTTAAGAAAAAACAAAAAAACCACTCAGAATGTTTTTCAAAAGAAGAAGGTCTTCAGAATTTTCTGGATGGTGTTTGGGTGAGAAAGCCCTCTCAGCATTCCACAGCTGTGACACTACCACGGAAACTGTGAGTTAGTGGTGATTTGCCAAGGGCCCAGTCCGGTATGGGCCAATTAATATTCATGACCACCTCACCGTGGCCTGGGGCACCTGAAAGTCAACGTGGGTGGCTTTTCCCCCCTCACAGGCTTACCAAATGCGGAAATAGTCATAACTTTATGCACTTGCTAAAATCTCAGTAATGAGGCAGGGTGCTGCCGGCAGCTGTCTGTTTCTGTCGCTTGTGACGTTTCGCCAAATAACCAGGCATCCAAGACGTCAGGCTGCCCTTTCATTAGATGCTGAAGAAGAAGAATGTGTTTGGGACACACACACCCAGAATATATTATGCTGTCTGCAGAAGTCAGATGCGAAGCTTCAGAACAACCGCCAAGGAGTTTGGGGGAGAGACTAACTGTCTAAAGAGCTTATCAGATGGCTCCATTCTAATAGATTTTCAAATGGGGTTTCTCAATATCGTTTCATGAGCTGTCTGGATACCACAGACGATTTGTATAGGGGTGAGAGGGGAGTGGATTATAGAACAGCAAGAGCAGCAAAAAGCTGAGACTGAGCTGGGAACAAAGGGGTTCCTGGTTCGAATCTCATCTTCCACACCAAGTTAACAGCTTATGTTAGGCAAGCGATCGTCTCTTAGTTCCCCATCTACCATGTGTGTGTGTGTGTGTGTGTGTGTGTGTTAAGTGCCATGAAGTTGCTTCTGATTTAGGATAATACCTCTGACCTGTCTCACAAGGGCCTTCTCAGTGGCAGCCCAGAGTGGTGCACCTGCCCTCCTCGCTTTCAATCTTTAGGAGGCAGTTGAAGACGGTTTTTATTTAGGAAGACATTTGGTTATGTTTCCTAGCTGTCCTAAATTGTGGTTTTAAAATTTCGGGCTGTGATGCATTTTATTTAATGTGTTTTATCAAGGTTGTAAACTGCCTTGAGCTCTGTATGGAAGAAAGGTGGCAAACAGAAAAACAAACAAATAAATAAATGAACACAGTTGGAGTCCAGTGGCATCTTTAAGACCAACAAAGTGGTGTGCGCACACGAAAGCTTATGCCTTGAATGAAACTTTGCTGGTCTTAAAGGTGCCACTGGACTTTGTTCCATCGCTTCAAACCACCACGGCTTCCCACCTGAATAGATACATGGCATTTGGAAGGACTGTATGCCCTCACACAGCACAGCCAACTCCTGCAATTCCCATTGAAGATGTAATCCCCTTGCAAGATCCTTCTCCAGGAACGGGAAGATAATATACGGAGACAGTTGTAAGATCGGCTGAGCCCAGTCCTGTTTCATTGGCTGCTGTCTCTTCAGGGTTGTTCTAGGGCAAAGATTCTTGTCATTATTTCCAACTCAGTGTCACAACTGGAGCTGACATGAATATTGGGAAAGACATTTGCATGGCAACTTTCCTAACTTTGTTCGTATCCTAACTTGACCCCCCCCCCCGCCAATCCCATGTCTGCATTCTCACTTTTGGATATTTGCCAGTGGAAAAACACAAGGTTTAAATAGAATTGCAAGTTTGGTTCGCCTTTAAATTCACCACTAAGACTTATGATTCGAGAGTTTTAACAGCAGTCCTTCACGAGTTAATTTTTAAAAAAATGTTTGATATGTAGAAACTTCAACTTTCTCTTCAACATTAATTATGATGGTTCAGGGGCAGGGAAACAGCTAACCATCAAGCATTAATTCAGCAAACTTTAAAGTCAGGATACGTGGCTAGGGGTGGTGGCAGCATACCATGAGGTAGGGCAGCGTCTGGGGCCCAGGGCTTGCAGTGGGGCCCATGGCCACTTCCCCCTCCCACTCACTCACCTGTGCATGCTGTGACCCACCCATGTTCTTGGCTGCACACACATCCCAAAGTCACGAGGGAAGGGCATACATGTGGTGCATTGTGACAGCATCTCGGGCAACCCTGCTCAGCCGCATGCCCAGCTGTGATGAGGGTGGTGGGAGGGCTTATGAGTGGGCATGGGCATGCAGGGATTGTGCAGAAAGGGAGGCATGAGTGGAAGGGCTGGTGGTGGGCACAGCCCCCCCTCTGCCCCTGCCTTGGCATTCTTTGCTTAGGACCTGCAAAACCTGGAACCAGCCCCGTAGATACCAATGGCAGCTCCCCACATTTTAGAAAGTGAGTCAAGGTTCAGAAGATGAGGAAGAAGAAGAAGGAGAAGTGGCTTTCATATACCAGTCTTCTCTACCCTAAGGAGTCTCAGAGCAGCTTACAATCACAATCATGGCATCATTAGAGCTACTGGAGCTTAGTTCTGCTAAGGGCTGCCATCCTCTAAGTGAGGCCTGAAGTTTTCCAGGAATTACAACTGATCTACAGACTACAGAAATCTCTTCCTGTAGAGAAAAAAAGCAGCTTTGGAGGGTGGAGTCTATGGCATTATACCCCACTGGGATTCCTCCCCTCAACAAACCCCACCCTCCCTGGCTGTGTCCCCAAATCTCCAGATATTTCCCAATCCAGAACTGGCAACCCTCTATTCTGTTTGCTCCTGGCAGCCAGCGACCCTCCAGGGCCATGGACCTCTGGGAATTTCTCCTGTAAATTAAATGGCCAGTCTGCCCTTGAACGGCCGGCATAATCTGAAATCCCTTGACAGTTAACAAGACTCTCTAAGT
The DNA here is from genome assembly GCF_001447785.1 of Gekko japonicus. Taxonomy (NCBI): domain Eukaryota; kingdom Metazoa; phylum Chordata; class Lepidosauria; order Squamata; family Gekkonidae; genus Gekko; species Gekko japonicus. The sequence goes on along the minus strand of NW_015166458.1, from coordinate 525,511 downwards.
ACAAAATTGTATCTGGAAGATGCAGAGCAAAATGCAGACTGGTGCAACCAGCGACAAGATGTTTATCCTATTCTTGCTTGAACTTTGGGCCCACCAAGAACTGGCAGGTTTTGAAAGCAGTGTGTGCCTTGCTCAATTGTTGGGTTGCAAAATGGCCGTTTCGTTGCCATGAAGCACACTGCTTTACAAATGTAATAAGATGCAGCCCTTTTGCCCAAGCAACAAAGAGACTTGGGTTGCTTTCTCTGCTGCAATGGTCTCCCCTCATACCTCGCCTTGTCCTGGTTGCTTTATTTTGCTTCCAGGGCCCTTTTTGTTGATCTGACATAAGCCAGGTTTGACTTTGGCTTTTTCATGCTCATTATTGTCCCCTGGAACAGGATCTTCAATCCTTCCAGACCTGCCCCCTCTTTAACTCCCTCACTGGTAGGGTTGCCAACCTCCAGGTGGTAGCTGGAGATCTCGCACTATTATAACTGATCTCCAGGAGACAGCGATCAGTTCCCCATTGGCCACTTTGGAAGTTGATTACCATGGCGTTGTACCCTGCTGAAGTCCCTCCCCTCCCCAAGACCCACCCTTCCCAGACTCCATCACCCACCAAATCTCTGGGTATTTCCCAATTGCAAAGACATGACACTAACCCTCTGTGAAAGCATGATGGGACCCATTCAATGGCAAAGACATGACAGGAAGCTATGGGACATCATAGTCTTGTGATATCTGAACCATAGGTGGGGTTAACAGGTGCCCACAAATGGTGGCCAAACTCCTGGTAATTGTTGCCAATGCCTGCTGAAGCTCAGCTGGTCAGTGGGCAATGCAGGCTGGCAAAACAGGGGTGTGTGTGATCTTTGTCACTCCATGATGATGCTACTTCTGGCGTGACCCAGAAGCTCCAGCATTGCACTGGTGATGCCAGTGCTTCCAGGTCGCACTGGAAGTGACATCATCGCAAGCCAACAAAGATTGCCACTTCCCCTGCAGCATTTACCCCCCCTTCCCCAATCTCCCATGGGTTGGCAGGCCACCCTAGTCCTATGACAGGAGAAAGAGGAGACAGAGAGTTACAGTTTCCCCATTCTCAAGGTTCTTCTTTCTTTTCAAAGATGCAAGTGGCTTTACAGCTGAAATGCTTGGTTTCCAAATGCTTCAGTGCCTTTGATGGCTTCAGACTCACCGCATAAAACAAATTCTAAAAATTTAGGGCTGCCAACTCCAGGTTAGGAAATTGCTGAAGATTTGGGAGTGTAGTTTGGGGAAGACAGGGTTTGGGGAGGGGAGGAACCCCCGTGGGTTAGACTGCCATAGAGTCCACCCTATGAAGCAATCATTTCCTCCAGGGGAACTGATCTTTGTAGTCTGATCAGTTCTAGCATATAATCTATTCGATTTATAACTAGCACAAATCTCTATATCAAAATCACAGTGGTACTATAGATGCCACCATATACAGAATTTTAAGGATTCAATTATCTTGTCTATAACATTTCTGTTTAAAATCCACAATTGTAAAAGCACTCAAATAAGATCTAAAATAATTTAAGAACATAAGAGAAGCCAATGTTGGATCAGGCCAATGGCCCATCCAGTCCAACACTCTGTTATACAGTGGCCAAAAACACCAGGTGCCATCAGGAGGTCCACCAGTGGGGCCAGGACACTAGAAGCCCTCCACTGTTGTCCCCCGCCCAAGCACCAAGAAGACAGAGCATCACTTGCCCCAGCCTGAGAGTTCCTATCTATACCTTGTGGCTAATAGCCACTGATGGCCCTCTGTTCCTTATGTTTATCTAATTCCCTCCTGAAGCTGTCCATGCTTGTAGCCGCCACCACCTTCTGTGGCAGTGAATTCCATGTGTTAATCACTCTTTGGGTGAAGAACTACTTCCTTTTATTTGTTCTAACCCGACTGCTCAGCAATTTCATTGAGTGCCCACGAGTTCTTGTATTGTGAGAAAGCATAATTTACAGCATAATTGAATAAAATATATCCTTACAAGTTCACATAACCTCTAATTTACCTCTGGACTTTACCTTTGCGAATTTTATGGGCTATAGCTAAAAATTTAGTACAATTCAATATGAACTGTGGATTAGGATCAAATAATAGTTTCCACATCCGAGAACCCATAAAACCTCTCTAATATAGGGTGGATAATCTTTGCTCTGCTGTCTTCATAATACCCACAGTGTAGTATTATATGTCCAATCGATTCTAATTTCCCTGCACCACAGGGGCCGCTCTGCCAATGGTGCCTTCTGTTACTGCTGAGAGGAAGATATTGCATTTGGCCATGGAAAAAGCCCTGCAATGTGATGGAATCTCTAGAAGTATTAAATATGTTGCAGGAGCTACTGTATATTTCGTTTTCTGTGCGGCCGGATAAGATGGGGCCTTTTCATTCTGTCTTTCTATATCATATATTCTTTGTTTAACTATAGGCCTAGCCTTTTCTATTGGCATTATTTGCAGGGACTCATATGAGAACCCAAGTAAAGATATCATCTTGATCAGTAATGCTGAGATATCTCCTGGCTCCACCTGGAAGTTGGCAACCCTATATAGAATTGATAGACTGGATTCTCCCCCCACCCAGTGCAGATGAGTCTATATTTAAGCTAATGTGGTTCAAGCCTATGAGCTGATTTCCTACTAACTAGTAGGGTTGCCAGGTTCCCCCTGGCCACTGGCGGAGAGGTCGAGGACTCATAGAGTTGCTAGATCCAGGTTGGGAAACTCCTGGAGATTTGGGGATGGAGCGTGGGGAGAACAGGGACCTCAGCAGGATACAGTGCCATAGGATCCACCCTCCCAAGCCTCTATTTTCTCCAGGGAAACTGATCTCTGGAGTCTGGAGATGAGCTGTAATCCTGGGGGATCCTGGAGGCTGGCATCCCTATAAAATACTTCCTTGTTACAGGATGTTGTTTCTCCAAAGGATTTCCTACTAACTAGTAGGGTTGCCAGGTTCCCCCTGGCCACTGGCGGAGAGGTCGAGGACTCATAGAGTTGCTAGATCCAGGTTGGGAAACTCCTGGAGATTTGGGGATGGAGCGTGGGGAGAACAGGGACCTCAGCAGGATACAGTGCCATAGGATCCACCCTCCCAAGCCTCTATTTTCTCCAGGGGAACTGATCTCTGGAGTCTGGAGATGAGCTGTAATCCTGGGGGATCCCCAGGTTCCACCTGGAGGCTGGCATCCCTATAAAATACTTCCTTGTTACAGGATGTTGTTTCTCCAAAGGAAAAGCACCAGAGAGGTCACCAGAGCTCCTTGAGTCATCTTGACCTGGATTTTGGCTACTGCGGTTTCCCCCCATCATTTGGTGCCGTGAGCATTTAGAAAGAAATGCCCCTTTCTGAACATTACTATACTCCTACTGGCAGAATGGTCCGTGAGATGCTTTGGTGGAAGCCACTGAGGCAGAAACATCCTGCTGTGAAAAAAGATGGGCCACTACCATGTTCCAGTTCTCTCCATCTAAATGTCACATGCTGGAGAGGTCAAAGCCTTATAGCAGCAGTCATTACAATTGCCCAGAGATGTGTATGTAAAGTGCCCTCAGGTCATAGCTGATGTATGGCAAACCCCAGCAAGAGGTTGTCAAGGGAAGTGAGAAGAGGTGGTTTTGCCATTGCCTTCCTCTGCAGAGTCTTTCCTAGTGGTCCCCCTTCCAGATACCAAGTCTGCTTAGTTCCAAGTTTGGACTATACCATGCTGCCTTCCCTCATGCCCCAGAACATAGACCTGTAAATTTGGCCTTTTCATATGGATGTTTCCCCTTCGTTTTGGTGCCAAACTGCACTGTCTTTCTCCAAGTTTCCTCATGACATCCTTTTCCCATTGTGGTTTCTCTGTCATTCCTCCATGTTTGCTCAAATTGGATCAAAGGTGTTTTGAGGAAGGACGGAGACTGATGAGGAAGCCCTGGAAAGACAACAAAGGGAAAATGATGTTGTGAGAAGCATGGGGGGTGGCTGCATTTCATCAACCCCAAATGCAGGAAAACTCTGTGAAAAGACCTCCATACTACGAGGTGGGACTAAGGGCAGATTCATATGTGTCCTCACCCTTGCTCTTGGGAATTTTGTGCTTCTTGGATGCCTGCAGGCCCAGTTTGGATTGAGACCACAGTGCTCTTGGAGAAGTGGTCTCAGCCTTTCTGTTTTCCCAGCCTGAAATGTCCTAAAAAGATTGGCAAGTTCCCCTGTTGGGAAAATTACAAGTAATGGGGATGTATGAGATTCCCCAATAAGCAAATAGAAGGTCTGTGGGGGTGTCTCAGGTTGCGAAAATGACACTAGGGCAGGAGGAAAGAAGGAATTGAAGGCCGTCTTCACATATGCCACCATCTCAATCCAAATTGGGCCTGTGTTTACCTGGGAATCCCAGTTAGGCTTGCCCATTCTGAGTTGGGAAATACCTGGAGATTTTGCATGTGGAATCTGTGGAGGGAGGGGGTTAGGGATGGGCAGAACCTCAGTTGGGTATAATGCCATAGAGTCCACCCTCCAAAGCAGCCATTTTCTCCAGGGGAGCATATCTCTGTCACCTGGAAATAGGTTCTAATTCTGGGAGATCACGAGGCCCCAACTCGAGGTTGGCATCCCTATTCCCAGTGTCTGAGTGACCCCCTCCCAAGTCCTCATGGCATTCATGAAGACTTTGTAATGTGTCTGTCAGTCGCAGGTTGCCAGCTCCGGGTTGGGAAATTCCTGGATATTTGAGGGTACAGCCTGGGAAGGGCAGGTTTTGGGAAGGGGTGGGACCTCAAGAGGGTATAATGCCAAAATCCACACACACACACACCCAAAAAAACAGCCATTTTCTCCAGGGGAACTGATCTTTGTAGTCTGGAGATCAGTTGTAATTCCATGAGATATCCAGGTCAGTTCTCCTACGAGAGACAGCACCTTCCCTAAACCCAGCTAGGTTGTTTGTGGCAAGGTTTAAACCAGGGTTGTCCTGGCTCACACTATTAGCATCCATAGTGCTGGGATCTGACCTAGGCTTCTCGTCAGTCAGTCAAGCTCGCTTGCGTGATTAGCAGCAGTCGAGCTCGCTAATGCGATCAACTGCACTCTCAGCGATCGTGGAACTGAAGGATCTCCGATGAATTGTACTAACTTATACACGTTCCTGACCTTTGGACGTCTATATGAATTACAATATTGTTAGGAATTTAATTTCAATTTGTATAATTGTGAGTACAATATTGCAGAATTGGATCCTGATGGATTAATGTATGATGAAATTTATATGAGTTATTCAAATGATAAATAAACAATACACATACATTTTTATAACACAACTTAATAGTTTGTTGATTTCATAAGTGAATGCAACCAGTGCTCCCTCTAAATCTAATCTTTATTTGTTACGGCACCAAGCCAGCAAATCAGTAACATCATACAAAGCAGATATAAACAATTTGTTAAAATACAAATATACAGATATAACAACCACGGTCTAAAAGATTTGAGGGGTTAAATAATTTTTTCTTTGCTCACACAGTAACATGCTGCACAGAATTTAGCTACAAGTTTGATAATGGTCTGATTATCATCTGATAATAAGTAATTGACAGAGTCCATCAGGCCACCAAAGGTTAGGTAAGATATATTTGGCTCAAACCAGCTTGTACCATGGGCACCTGAGAGGCATATGTTCAATAGTTTCGACTTCTCCCAAATCACATTGACAAAATCTCTGGTTGAAAGCTATCTTCCTGTATCTCCCCTCAAGGACAGCTGAGGGAAGGGCCGATGCTCCCTCTAAGCTGTGGAGTCTTGTGAGCAAAAATTGTGAGCTACTGGCATTAAAGGTGTGAGCAAGTGATTTGGCTACTGCATAAATTAGTCTGCTCTGGAGCCATCCTTCTGGAACAAAGACAAAAATCTGAGCTGAAGGCTAAAAAACTGTGAGCTAGATCACACTAACTCAGGTTAGAGCGAACACTAAAACATATAGCTTGTGCAGTGTTTCAGTTTTGTTGTAGAATCCTTCATACATGATGAAATTTATATGACTTATTCAAATGATATATAAACAATACACATACATTTTTATAACACAACTTAATAGTTTGTTATATTCCCCCAAGGGCACCACGGTTGGGGACGCAACATCTGTTGGTGATTCCAGGCCCTAAAGAGGCCAGGCTTGCAGTTACTAGGGCAAAAGCCTTTTCGGTGGCGGCTCCTATCTGGTAGAATGAGCTCCCAGAAGAGATCAGGGCCCTGCGGACCTTATGCAGTTCCACAGGGCCTGCAAGACGGAGCTCTTCCACCAGGCTTATGAGTAGGAGCTGCCACCACCACCACCGAGCTTGGAACAATGGGGTGCAGGAGTGGCCCTAAGATCAATCACACTGCGGTAGTATAATGTGTGGGCGCCACTGGGTTTAAGACCTGATTCTGGATACCATCCCTACCATCTTTAAACTGAAGATCATGATCACTTTGAAGCACTTTACTGTATATTAGAAATGTTGTTTTAGTCTGTTTTACTATGTTTTTATATTGGCATGTATGCCCTTGTGTTAGCCGCCCTGAGCCCACTTGCGGGGAGGGCGGCCTATAAATTGAAAAATAAATAAATTAAAATAAAATAAAATAAATACACTGCTTTCCCTGTATATATATGTTTTTTCCTCCTCTATGTGCAGCAAAGCATAAATGCACGAGGTCTTCTGGAGACTGTTGACGCATGCATGCATCTGGGAAGGTAGGGAATCAGTCCATTGTTTTCAGGAGACCTGTTCTAGGTAAGCACAGTTCAGCTTAACTGACTCATGATCATGCTGAGATAGTTGCTGGCAAGAGCTCTGAAACCTTCAATCCCATTGCAACTCATCCTCATCCCACTGAGTGGGCGTCAGAAGTTTTGCATTAGACAAGGTGGTGTCAGCAGATGAATCAAAGGAGGAAGAGCTGGGTAAGGAAGGCCTACAGGGACTTTCTAAGCATGATTGGGTTTCCCATTGTATCCTGAGCGGTTCTGTTTTAAGGCCATTGCTTCTACTTTCTGCAGCAACAACAAAAGACCCGCCAGCCAGCCTACGGATCAGAAGACATTGTGGATGACAAATGTAATCTCACTCTCATGAGTAATCGGCATCAGGATGTCCTTGTGTGGTATAATCAGAACGCTGCTTCTTACGCTCCCTGCACGATAGCCGAACTAAATCTTTATGAGTTGTGGGAAAGACGACAATAGGGCCCTTTGCCAGAACTTGTTCACCTTGACAACACGCCTACGGGCCAGGTACAAAGATCGCCATTGTTTACTAGGAAGACTGACAGAAAGGATTACGGCCTGTTTGTTGTGTGTGCTCGCCACAAGCACCTCTACAGTGCCTGTTTTCATGGGAGGGCAGTGGAAATACGTCAGATGTCCGAGATTTTGTTCACAATCACCTCTGACTGTAACTGCAATGCCAGAGCTCTGAGGTGCTATTAGCACTATATATAGAACCGGGTCTGCTAGCAGTGACCTGCGGTACTTTGAATAAGTGCCACGCACAAGAAAGGCTGGGCTACTGAGGCCAGGCAGGCTAGCAAACCAAGCAACTGCACAGAAGGAGCCAAGAGGTACACACAAGACACCTTGGCAACCTCCCAGAGGATGCTGAGCACTGTGCGCAATCCAAGATAGAATCCACCTAGCATTGAACATTGTGCTGTTATAATCATTCATTCCCTGGATTTTCTTATGTGGACTGTGGGAACTATCCAGCATCACGTGCAAGTGGGGAGGGGCTGTGGCTCAGGGGGTCCCAGGTTCAATCCCTTAATTTATTTTATTTTATTTTATTTTTGTGTTTATACCCCGCGAATGGGCTCAGGGCGGCTTACAAGAGGGCAAATTAAGTGACTTAGTTCACTTCTGCAGGGCCCGCAAAATGGGGATGTACCACCAAGCATATGGGTGAGGCCAGGAGAATTCCTATTTATATAGTTTGCCTGCCTTTTCCCCTTTTCTTTCCCCATCTGATTAATTGTAACTATCCAAATTTGTTAAATAATATGCTTTATTACCCACTGTGATCCACTCTGAGCTCCCACAATAGTGGGGGAGAGCATAATAGAGAATGAATGAATGAATGAATGATCAGGTATGAGGCGATGTGCAAAACCTCTGCCTGAGACCTTGGAGAACCACTGCCAGTCTGAGTAGACAATAATGACCTTGATGGACCAATGGTCTGATTCAGAATAAGGCAGCTCCATTTGTACATAAGAACATAAGAGAAGCCAATGTTGGATCAGGCCAATGGCCCATCTAGTCCAACACTCTGTCACACAGTGGCCAAAAATACTAGGTGCCATCAGGAGGTCCAGCAGTGGGGCCAGGACACTAGGAGCCCTCACACTGTTGCCCCCCCCCAAGCAGCAAGAATACAGAGCATCACTTGCCCCAGACTGAGAGTTCCAATCTATACCTTGTGGCTAATAGCCACTGATGGACCTCTGTTCCATATGTTTATCCAATTCCCTCTTGAAGCCGTCCATGCTTGTAGCCACCACCACCTCCTGTGGCAGTTAATTCCATGTTTTAATCACTCTTTGTGATCTATGTTGCACGAGTTGTACTTTGGGGAGGGGCTGTGGCCCAGTAGAAGAGCCTATGGTTTGTATGCAGAAGGTCCCAGGCTCAATCTCTGGCATCTCCAATTAAAAGGACCAGGCAATGAGTGATGTGAAAGGACTGTGCCTGAGACCCCGGAGAGCTGCTGCCAATTTGAATACTGACCTTGATACTGATGGTCTGATTCAGTATAAGGCAGCTTTCTGCACTAGGCGATTTTCGCCATCAGTGGTGTCGCACCACCTCTATTTAGTATTGCATTGTTGTCAATCACAAATGTAATAATTAGAGTCTTGTCCTTTTAGTTCATGGCAGTCATAGTGTTTAGGTCCAAAGTACAAGTTATAAAACCCAGGAAGTCAATCGGGGTGGATGGGGGAGATGATGTGTCCCCACTGGGGAAGGTGGGACAATTTCACTCTCTTCCCTCCCTCACACACATGATTTTCCCTTTTACCTTCTTTCTTGCTGAGCAGCCCCTTTATCTATTTTCTTCTTATTTGTTTGTCTATGGCTGTCCCACCCAGTTGCTGTGCTTTTGAAGGGCCCATGTTCAGTCCCTTGCATCACCAGTTAATGGATCCTAGGCATCAAGTGCTAAGAAAGCAACTGCATATTTTATGAGCAGTATGGCTGAAGAAGGGGACTAACCTTTTCCTCCTTAGTAGCAGATGGATATGAACCAATTGTGATACTTAACTTCAGGCATGCTTCATCTTACATTCCCCAGAATTTCTAATACTTGGGATAATACATTGGAATTTCTCCCCCCCCCATGTTATGTTTTGTTTTACAGCATCTATTTTAAGTATTGAAGATTGCAGAGGACTACTGAAAACACAATGCACTCCTGAAACTCTGATGTTGTCAGGATCCAGAGGTACATCACAGACAGCATCTTCTGCCACTTAGCTGGGGATTCTGCATGATCTGAGAGATGAAAATTGCCAAGATCCCTTGCAACATAGCAGAGGATAGTGGGATGCAACATTCGGCTTGCCCACAGCCATCCTCAATCAGTTGTACACCAGAATTCTTTACAGCACTGCAAAAGATTCTGGGCGGCATATTTGAATCACATATCACTTCTTAAAACCTCTCAAAATATTGCTACCCCAAGTGAGCACTTGACTCGCTTGTGCTGTTGGATTGGCCATGGGTGAAGAACCTCAGTGCTGTTTCATTGTGCACTCAAAACTATGTGTAGCGCTGTCAGTCCAAATTGCGGACACTGGCACAGGGTCATATGAATCAGTTGTCATTCAGAGAGGACATCAGTAATCATCATGAGTGATCTAAAATGTTGTTTCTACTTTGCACTTCCTTCCAGCCACATATGACTTCAGCTCAAGAGGAACTCATCTGCTTCTCTTCAGAATGTACTATCCTGCTCTCTTTGCCCCATGTTTCCCCCCACCCCTTTGGCTTCTTTCACAATTATCACTTGCAGCACAATACCATGATTCACCTATCATGACAAAGTGACAAGATAAATGGCAGTCCCTTCCCTTAGGACAAGATGTGTTTCACCTTCCAAGCCGGCCCCACCTCTGCTGCGTGTTGATGAGCCTAGGCCTCTCACAGTTCACTCTGCCCCCATTGAACTTGGATGGTGGAATTCCAGCTCTGTTGTGGATCTGATGCGTCTTTGGCCAAAGTTTGGCAAAACTGTCTCTGGGCTGTACACAGACTACAGACAGCAGACTATATCCTCCTCCACACATAGCCTTGGTAACTGTCCTAGAACTCTAGTTCTTTTTAATTTAGCCTTCTAAGTGGAGTGAATATTTTGTATGGAGGGGCAGGTTGTTGGATATTACAAGATGAAAACACTCAGTATATCTGGGGTTAAATGTTTGTTTATGTTACTCACAGGAAGTCACATGTTTCTCATGTAACCAATGTTCTTTAGCTGTAGGATGCCCGGGAATTTTCTCCCTGATCCAGGAATTTGATTGAGACTAAAGTGTCAAGGTGTATTACCATTTTATGGCTTCTCTTCCCGTCTTTGTTTGGTGTTCTGAAGAAGAAGAAGAGCAGCCATAATCTCTCTCTTCTAGTTTTGTCTTTGTAGAGTAAGGATGTAGCCGATTATGCTCTGTTGTTATTTTCATCCCAGTTACCCTTCCCCATGCTAGAATTTAGTAAAAACTTTATATTTTAATCACACATGGACTCTCAGTCTGAATTATTTTACTCTGGCTCTGCTGGACTATTTTATCTCTGCTAAATACCATTTTTTCAATATCTCACTATCACCCAACACAGGTGAACCCCCAGTTCTTAGACAGATTTTCCCTGAGATAGAGTTCCAGGTTTTGTAAGAAAGAAGATTCTGCATTTCCTCCTAAAAAGCAGATTACAAAAGGGTTTGTGGAGATATGCAACTGCCCTTTATGTACCTTCAGTCTAACATTTGTGGAAATGGAGGGGATTCAGTTTCATGCCCACACATCTGCTGATCAATGAATTTCCAGCTGAAGGTCAGAACCAACCCTCTGTACCCCCTCCAATGTACACGCAGTCAGGGAGTCTGGAAAAACTGAGGTGCCTAGTGATACAGACTGATACAATGTAAATCAGGTATGTCCAACAGGTAGATCGCAATCTACCAGTAGATCGCGAAGGGGTCAGAGGTAGATCACCAGCCCCACTTGGTTTCCTGGACAGGTGTTTGGGGTTTTTTTTGATGATTGTTTGGTGGTATTTGATTATTGGTGCCAGTATTATGAATTCTTATTTTTACTTTTAGAACTGCATGTGTGGTTTTGGCATCATCCAGAGGTCTTCCTTTGCATAGACTTGTTTCCATCACTACTGATGGAGCAAGAGCAATGACAGGTGAGATTAATGGTTTCATAGGCCTCTGTAGACAGCATGATGACTTTCCAGATTTCCTTTCTTACCACTGCATCGTTCATCAGCAAGTTTTGGCAAGCAAGAGACTCAATACAAAGACTGTAATACAAAATTGTAAATTCAGTTCGTGGAAGATCACTTCAAAGATGGCTTTTCAATCTTACTCTTGATGAAGAGGCAGTGGAAATCATTTTGCACACAGATGTAAGGTGGCTAAGTAGGCACAAATTTCTGCAAATATTTTGTGATTTGCTGAATGAAATAAGAAGGTTTTTGAATGAGAGGGGAGATGACGAAGCAGAGTTGGAAGATGAGGAGTTATTATGTGATCTGGCATTTCTCGCTGACTTTACTGGCGAGCTAAGTGATATGAACATTGAACTACAAGGTAAAAACAAATGCATTGGCAAGATGATGAGTACAGTTTCATCCTACAAGAGCAAATTTGAGCAAATGATGACTGACCTTGCAAACAACACTTTTGATCATTTTCCTAATACGCAGGACCATCTGGGACAATATCCAAATTTTGTTTTTCAGAATGAAAAGTATGTGACAGAAGTCTGCTCTGTTATCCAGGAATTTGAAAAAAGATTCTGTGACTTCCAAAAAATTGAAAAAGTTGTGGAGTACTTGTCATACCCATTCAAAGTAGATATGGACATTAAGGAAACTGCAGTTGCTATCAGTAAAAATTACTCATTGAACAAGGCATCTCTTAAAAACGAAATATAAACCTTTAAAATGACATTTTTCTACATAAAAAAGACAGAGATCCCTTGTACCCAGCTTCATATAGACCGATCTCACTTTTGAACCAAGATTTTAAGATCCTAACAGCAACAATAGCCAGAAGAATTGGCACCTTTATCTCGGATTACATAAAACAGGACCAAGTGGGTTTCATACCCGGAAGAGATCTAGCAGATAACACCATCAAAACAATGTCCCTTCTCAATTATTGCCATAAAAATAAGAGGAATGCCATTTTTTAATCATTGGACATTGAGAAAGCCTTTGACTCAGTAGAATTCCAATATCTCTTCTCAGTGTTAGAAATAATGGGCTTTGGTCATAAATTCATTTACATGATTAAAACATTATACTCTACCCCTAAGACATGAATTAAAATCAATGGTACAGTCTCTAATTCTATTTCACTACTCCGGGGTACGAGGCAAGGTTGCCCTCTGTCCCCCTTGTTATTCGCCATTGCGATAGAGCCTTTGGCTAACGCTATCAGACGAGACCCTGATATTTCGGGCATCAAAATGAAATCAAAAGAACACATAGTCTCATTATTTGCAGATGATATGATTTTATATGTTACTAACCCAATCATTTCCCTCCCGACACTTCATGACTTATTAACAAGCTTTGGTATAATATCAGGCTTAAAAATAAATGATAGCAAATCACAGATATTGCCATCAGAATTACTGTTAACAGAAGAAACCCGGATTCGGACGAAATTTAAATTCCAATGGGTAATCAAAGCCTTAACATACCTAGGTATCCAGATACCTCTTGTTCAAGATGAACTACTAACACTAAATCATCACAAAATGTACTCAGAACTGATCATCACGATACATAAATGGAACAAACTAAACATAACCTGGATTGAAATATTTAATCTGATAAAATCGTTTATTTTACCTAAGTTTATTTTTTTATTCAGGACAATTCCACATGCAATTCCAACTGCAGTCTGTAAAAAATGGCAAACCACCTTGACTCAATTCCTATGGAATGGGAAAAAACCCAGAGTAAGCTTGAGTATACTCAAAAGGCCAAGATCTATGGGAGGTTTTGCACTTCCAGACCTGCTGTTATATAATCGAGCAATTTTAATGGCCATTACTCTCAAAATGTTCAGAACTAATAATAAATCAGATTGGGTAGAAATTTGTGATGATTTGCTGTTCCCAAACTCTCTAGCGGATACAGTGTGGGCTAATAAACAAGTCTCCCCCACATCAAAGGACAACATACCAGTAATTTACCCAGCTGTGCAATGCTGGAAAAAACATACTCCCAAACTTCTACCCAAATTATCTAGATACTCACCATTTCTTAATCAAAGTTGGTTCATTCCTGATTCTGATCCTAATCTAATAAAATGCTGGAAGAAGAACAATATAACTCGTATAGTGGACATAGCCAATAAACAAGGACTTAAGATCAAATCAGCATTAGAACAGGATTTAGGACAAAAGATTCCCTGGTTTTATTACTTACAATTGAGCCACTTGTTTACTTCTTTAGATGCTATTCAGATAATGACACAACCACTAACAAAATTAGAATGTTTGATACGTGATTCTAGGGAAACAAAGGTTTGATCTCCAAGGTTTACTCAATACTGATTCAAAACTCTTGTGCACCTAAACTATCATACCAGGTCGCATGGCAAAAAGACAGTGCAATGACCCTTACTGAGGAAGTTTGGAATAATTTTTGGAAATCTACTAGCTTCACTACTACTTCTATGGCAATTAGATTTCAAAATTTAAAACTTAAGCCAAGGTGGTATGCTACACCTCAGAAAATTTCACATATAAATTCAACTTCCTCCCCGAATTGCTGGAAAGGATGTAAACAAGTGGTGACTTTGCCCACTGCTGGTGGGGCTGCATTAAAATTAATGCATTCTGGAGGGAGATCATAGAGATCATAGAAAAAATTACCACAATTAGAATACCTTGCACACCTGAAACTCTATTTTTAAATACATGGCCAACTGAACTAGTTGGAAGACCACACAAAGCTACTATTGAGGTTTTGCTGGATGCTGCCAAAACTACGATAGCCACTTTTTGGAAGGACTCTCGGACACCAACGATTAAAGTTTGGTATTGAAAACTGTGGAACCATTATCTTATGGACGCAGTTACAAATAAATTGGAGGGTACAAATCAACATTCAATACAAGGGCGGTTTATTGGGAAGTGGTATCCGGTGTTGGACTTTCTATCCAAGCAGCAATTTATTTCCTCTGAGTGGTCCCAGTTTGATAAATGGATTTGATGTATTGTTTGTCTGGAAACGATAGCTATTTTATAATGCATTCTTTTTCTCTCTGTCAGCAAGCCATACTACAAGCTAAAATGTTAAAATGTTAAAATAATTTTCAGTTAAAAACTGCTCTACTTGTACTATATTTGTATTTACAAAGCACAATGTATTTCATGTTTACACTAAATAACGTGTTTATTGTCAATTGTTTTCAGATTACTCACGATTGTATGATTTCATTTTTATATTGCAGATGCTAGAGTTGAAATATCTCAATGTAATATGTTATGATTGTTTTGTTAAAAATGTTGTTTAAAACAATAAAAAACTTTAAATTAAAAAAAAATGACATTTTTCTGAAGACCCGTGCTGAGCAAGAATTGTTTTGGAAGCTAGTGCCTAGAGATAAATTTCCCAGCTTGAGAAGATGCAGTGAAGCTGTACACTCCTGTTTTGGTTCACATTATTTGTGTGAATCTGTGTTTTCCCATCTGAAAATGACAAAGAGTACACAGCGTTCCAACATGACAGATGAACATCTCCAGGATTCCCGGAGACTGGCCCTCATGCAATATTCACCCAACTTCAAAAAGCTGGTGGATGAAATGCAGGCTCAGGCGTCTCACTAATGAGCAAGAGCAAAGTTTTAAAGATTGCGCAAGATCAGCCTGGATCAATACTTGACCTACATTTAACACAAATAACTCTGAATAAAAATTAAAGAAAGTTATTGAGACAGTTAAAGAAAGTTATAACTCAATAAAAAAATGTTCACAGTTCTTTCTGGATCTTCGTCTCTCTATTTTGTTTTTGCTTATTTTGCTTACCAGTAAGTGACAGAAGGTACATTATAGATGGGGGGGAGTGGGACCCAACTTTAGTGGGTTAAAATCTAATTTGAAACTTTATTTTCATGGTGGTAGATCACCGGCACTTTTGGCCGGAAAAAATAGATCACTACCTGTTCGAAGTTGGACATACCTGAATCATTGATTTAACACAGTTATAAAGTGTTAACACTGGTTTATCGACACATGGACTATTGAAAACGCATACATTTTCTGGAGAAAATTTTGTTCAAGGAAACAGAAAAAGAATGAAAATTAAAGAATCAAGAGTTCAGTTTGTGCAAGGGAGATGCACAATCAAAATGGTTTTTCCCCCAGGGGCAGGGGTGAGAAATCTGAAATCATTCCAAGTTCCAGCTTCAATCTTCTGACATCTTGTGCCAGAAAAAAAATCCCAGGAAGCAGGACTAGAAAATCCAAGTGTAGCTTGTCCTGGGTTAGAGAAGCAAATGATCTGACTTAGTTCTTCTTATG
>NW_015166458.1:502094-509662 GCF_001447785.1 Gekko japonicus | reverse complement strand
CCAGATCTTGGCTTCCTGGAAAGCCACGAAACCGATGAACAAGCTATTACCTAATTACTCTAGACAAATGAGGGGCCTTGCTTCAAAGCCTGTTATTAAGTGCAGTTTTTGCTATTCCACATTTCAAAGTGGGCTAGACATGAAACTGGAATATTACTCACGGGATCTAGCACCAATTAATCATTGACAGCAATTACAACACACTCCTAGGCAACCAGCTAATTTAAATATTAATTTTACTGTATTGCTTCATTACCCAAGGAGGCATATGGGAGAAAAAAATGCCTTTATGAGAACAAAATCAAAGGAGATCTGTTATTTTGTTTCACACAACATTTGGACTGTGGAGGGTGATTAGGTAAGGGAAAGGTATATAAAGCTTCGTGGAGTAAAGTGTCTAGATTTCCATTGTTCACAATGAGGGATTACCCACCTCAGAGTGTCCCATGGTAGCAGTTAGGTGTTTTATCATAAATCAGACATACCTAAAAGTTCCCAGGATGCATAGGACTTTGCACCCCATGTGGCCAGAACTGCTTCACCCCATGCCCCCAGAGGTTCTTCAGTCCACCAATGAGCTAGCAATTAGAATCAGTGCATGGGGCAGCAGAGGAGATGTAAGGATTACATGCAGACATGACATCAATCTGATATTAAGTTTCACTGAGCATGAGCCTGGCATGAGCCAGTTTGGTGTAGTGGTTAGGAGTGTGGACCCTAATCTGGGAGTACCCGGTTTGATTACCCACTCCTCCACATGCAGCTGCTGGTGTGACCTTGGGTCAGTCATAAATTCTTTCAGAGCTGTTCTCTCAAGGGCAGTTCTCAGGAGAGCTCTCTCAGCCCCACCTACCTCACAGGGTGTCTGTTGTGGGGAGGGGAAGGGAAAGGATATTGTACGCCACTCTGGGAAACCTTCGGGTAGTGAAGGGCGGGGTATAAATCCAACCTCTTCTTCTTCTTCTTCCAGGCCATGCTTTCACATTGCACACCACTCCTCTTTTTGTTTCATCTAGAGTTAAAACTAATGCTGATATATAAATGGAACATGAGTGGGGAGTTAGCTTTCCTCCACAGGTCATTATTCTGCACCAGGATCTAATCCAGGTTTAGGATCCATATTTATCAGAGAAAACTAACTTCTGTAAAGTCATGTGACTTGCTAGTATTGCTATAAGCTTCAATTTCTTTCCTCTAGTGAAAGAGCACATGATGCCAATTAGCTATGCGGCTACTATTTTCTCTGTGATTTGGGGAAGACATGGTTCTGATTCCTCTTGGACATTTAAATATAGTGCATTACATTTCTGATACAAGTGCCTACTTCTTTGTAGAAGAGGCATGGATGAAGGCAGAAGAAGGTCACACTATACAGGCACAATTATACGATCCAGAGCAATAGTAGTTGCAATTTTTTTCCCCTCTGCTTGCCCCATAATATACTATGAATGGCTTAGCCCAGAGATTGCCTCCTAAAGATGTAGTGATGGATAACATTCCCTTGCAAATTAAAGCATTGCAAAATCCTTCATATATTAGCAATTTTTGTAGACATGAGATAAGCTATATCTAGATATATTAAAATAGCTGTACGAATCTGGTTTTATAAGATCAAAGCTGCGTCTGAAACTATTAAGTTGGCTATGAAACTGATTACTAATGAACAACCAGAATACCTCCTTAAATCACGTATCTACCATACCCATAATAATTTGCATCCCTCCCCCTTTTTTTAATAAAAAAGGTACCAAAATACGTGCTCAGTTTTTTATGCGATACTTATTGCTGACGATGCCTTGTGTTGTCAGGTAGAGATCTCTTTGCTTTTAGCATTTTTAATTATTTTTTTAAAAACCCACAAAACTAAAATAAAATCTTATAAAGAATACGTTCCATATGATGGGACATTACAGTGCAGTCCTATGCACCATTAGACTGGACACAGCTAGAATGAATGGAGTTTACCGGCCCTTATTTAGTTGTGTCTAAGTTGAGGTCAGAGAAGACGGGGACGGCAAAGGATGAGATGGTTAGACAGTGTCATAGATGCAACGAACATGAAATTGAGCAAACTTCAGAGGACGGCGGAAGACAGGAAGGCCTGGCGGGATCTGGTCTCTGGTCCATGGGGTCGCAAAAAGTCGGATTCGACTGTGCGACTGAACAACAACAAAGTTGAGTTTAAGTTTGTTTTGGCTCATGGCTTAAGCGGTCAACTGGTATTATAATGTTACAATGTTTTCTGTTTGCAAGGAACCTGTGAATTTTCCATGCAAACATCTTCTATACCACTGAATAGATCAGAATTAGTTCAGGTGCATTGATAGTGTTTGTCTCCAGCGGAAAAAAAACAAAAAACCCCCCAACCCTCCTATTCACAGCCAGTTTGGTGTAGTGGTTAGGCGTGTGGACTCTAATCTGGGAGAACCAGGTTTGATTCCCCACTCCTCCACTTGCAGCTGCTGGATGACCTTGGGCAAACCATAGTTCTGTCAGAGCTGTACTCTATGATCCTCCCACCCCCAATGGGAAAGTGGCAGCCATAATAGGTAGGGTTGCGCACCTCCAGGTGGTGGCTGGCGATCTCCTGGGATTTCAACTGATTTCCAAGCAACAAAGATCAGTTCGCCTGGAGAAGATGGCTGCTTTGGAAGGTGGAGTCTATGGCATTATGCCCCAACCCTCCCATCCCCAAACCCTGTCCTCCTCTGGCTCCACCCTCAAAATCTCCAAGTATTTCCAACCTAGACCCAGCAACCCTAGTAATAGCAGTGATGGCAGAAGGGCAGGGTGCTTCAGGGTGAGAGCCAGTTTGGTATAGTGGCTAGGAGTGCAGACTGTAATCTGGGAGAACCCGGTTTGATTCCCCACTCCTCCACATGCAGCTGTGGGTGTGACCTTCGGTCAGTCATAAGTTCTTTCAGAGCTGGTCTCTCAAGAGCAGTTCTCAAAGAGCTCTCTCAGCCCCACCTACCTCAAAGGGTGTCTGTTGTGGGGAGGGGAAGGGGAAGGGGAAGGGATTGTAAACTGCTCTGAATTTCCTTTGGATAGTGAAGGGCGGGGTATAAATCCAATCTCCTCCTCCTCCTCCTTCACACTTTCCCCACAGACTTTATAATGATTCTGGGCTTAGCCTTAATATTTTATGGCAGTGCCCTCCACTGTCAGGTTTACACTGTGTACCACCAAACTTAGCCCCATCTGGTTTCCCTCCCCAATGCTAGGGACTAGCTCCTCCCAGCAGGCAGATTGATCAGACATTGATGTATTTCCAAAACAAAGATAAAAGCAAGGCACATGAAAAGTATGCAGACGGAGAGTGACACTGTGTACCACCAAACTTAGCCCCATCTGGTTTCCCTCCCCAGTGCTAGGAACAGGGACTAGCTCCTCCCAGCAGGCAGATTGATCAGACATTGATGTATTTCCAAAACAAAGATAAAAGCAAGGCACATTACTCAAGCGTTTCTCACTCCGTGTTCTTTCCCACATTCTGCATTCAAACTTTGCTGCAAACCTCAAAATCATTTCTCAGTGCTGGTTTGTTCAGTGGCCCCTTCTCCAAAGGAACTGAACATCTGGTTTGTTGTTGTTGTTGTTGTTTTGGTTGGTTTTCAGCCACGATGTAGCAAAATGTTTTCTGGTCCTCTACCTAAAAAGAAGAGGGGGAAAAGAGTGAAAGAAAAGTGAAACTTCAGATGCATGACCAAACAAAATACATTGGAGGGTCAGGAAGACAAGGCCAAGTCTTAAACATGAAGTAGATGCTTCAGCTGTAGGCCCACAGCCACCACACATATATGTATCCATTTTTCAGCAGTTTTCACCAAAAGGACTCACACGTGTCCCAGGGGTCATTTCGTAGAAAAAGAGCTAGGGGAACTCATTAGCATAACTCATTAGCATATGCCACACCCCCTGACATCAGGGGCCCGGCGGTGGACCTGCAAGGCCAGCGGGAGTGCGAGGAAGCCCCGCAAAGGCCCTCCCTGGCCCCAGGCAGGCAGGGGTGGGGAGAGACGGGGAGGAAGCAACTTACCCTCCCTCTTCTCCTGCCTCCTCCAGGCTGAATGAGGGCTGGAAGCGGGGCGGCCGGAAGAAGGGGGCGGGGCTTCGTCATGTGCCCCGCCCCCCTGCACCTCACCCGGGGGAACTGTGTTCCCCCGCGTTCCCCCCCAAAATGACCTCTGACGTGTCCCATCAGCCACACTGTATATCCTGCTTTCAGCTCCTTCTTATGCCCTAATCCTTGTTGACGCAAGATTGTTTGTGTCAACCTGTTTCATTTTCCAGGTGATATATTTTTAACGGCTCTCCTTGCAGCCACACAAGATTTATTCCTTTCGCCTGATAGTGACAACTTCTTGGCAGGGCTTGACGCCTTCCTGTTTGTTGTTTCACGGACTGCGTGAAAGTGATACACTCAAAGCCAGTGTGACTGTGAGATATTTCACCTTGGAAAGGATGTCTTTTTTGCCCCTGACACAGTTACTACCAAGGAAAAGATCCAGGCAGGTAGCCGTGTTGGTCTGAAGCAGCAGAACAAAGTTTGAGTCCAGTGTCCCCTTTAAGACCAAGTTTTATTCAAGGTATGAGCTTTCATAATGATAACAATTCCTTGTCGTGGAGATTTCAGCAAAAAAAAAGAGCAGTCAGTGGAGGACATTGCTCCCTCTTGTGCAGAGTGTTTTTCTTCTTGATGGATAAATGGGTGGGTACGGTTGCTAGGAGCATCATTTTTCAATTACATCTAAATTGTAATCTGGCCTCTTATCTAGATCCTGTCAGCCTGGCTACATTGTTCCATTCTTATGTGACCTCCAGATTGGAATACTGTAAGCCACTCTATGAGGGGCTTCCCTTGAAGACATCTTGGAAGCTTCAATTGGTGTAGACTGCAGCCGCAAGGCTTCTCTCTGAGGTCAGTCGCTCAGAACAGAAAACTCCAGTGCTACATCAGCTGCATGGCTCCCTATTTGCTTCTGGGCCAAGGTCCAAGTGCTGGTTACTACCTTTAAAGCCCTTCATGGCCTCCCTGTCCTGCGAGCATTCATACCTTGAAAAAACTTTGTTGGTTTTAAAGGTGTCACTGGACTCAACTTTGTTCTACCAAGGAAAAGAAATGGGCTGAAAGTTTTAATTGTTTTAATCAGCAGAAGAAAGTAATCGATTGACCCATGGGGTCACTTTTAAGCAATGGGGCTGCGAGGCCCCTATTTATCTCCCAATAAATGTCTAGTAAAATTTATTAACATCCTCATCCACAACATTTACTCTATTCATTGGCCGCTGTCTGCAGAAGTTAAGGAAAAGCTAAGCATGATGACATCACATTACTCATGATGACATCACATCATACACAATGACATCACATCACATATTTCTTTTGAGTGATGCTACCAGGGAAATACAGAGGGCAAAAGCACAGGGCAACAAACAGTGCTCACCAGGGCTTTTTTGGTAGAAAAAGCCCAGCAGGAACTCATTAGCATAATAGACCACACCCAACAACAGAAACGTATTAGCATATTACGCCACACCCATGAAAATACAGTTCATTAGCATATTAGGTCACACACCCCATGTTACCAGAAGTGTGGTCATCCAGCCACACCCACCTTTTGCTTCCTATTCTGTTTACCTTGTTTATTGTCAAAACCCAGGGCTTTTTTGTAGCAGGAACTCCTTTGCATGTTAGGCCACACACCCCTAATGTAGCCAATCCTAATGAGTTCCTGCTGTTGGGTGTGGTCTACTTTGCTAATGAGTTCCTGCTGGGTGTGGCCAACTCGGGAGCCAGCCGGAACTCCGTTCCTGTGCGTTCCTGCCCAAAAATAGCCCTGGTGCTCACAGCTCCCCCCCCCCAATGACTAGCCCAGGGGTCCCCAACTGTTGGGTGATAGTGAGATATTGAAAAAATGGTATTTAGCAGAGATAAGATAGTCCGGCAGTGCCAGAGTAAAATAATTCAGACTGAGAGTCCATGTGTGATTAAAATATAAAGTTTTTACTAAATTCTAGCATGGGAAGGGTAACTGGGATGAAAATAACAACAGAGCAAAATCTACTACATCCTTACTCTACAAAGACAAAACTAGAAGAGAGAGATTATGGCTGCTCTTCTTCTTCAGAACACCAAACAAAGACGGGAAGAGAAGCCATAAAATGGTAATACACCTTGACACTTTAGTTCCAATCAAATTCCTGGATCAGGGAGAGAATTCCCGGGCATCCTACAGCTAAAGAACATTGGTTACATGAGAAACATGTGACTTCCTGTGAGTAACATAAACAAACATTTAACCCCAGATATACTGAGTGTTTTCAACTTGTAATACCCAACACCAATGTGATGCCCATGGTCACCACTGCACTCACTGACACCTTTTCTGGTGCCCATCACATATTTCTAGAAAGTCTGTGGCCACGGGGGGTGGGGGGTGGCCAGCAAGGCTTCTGACTGGCCACTGGAGATTTGATTGGCTGTACAGATTTTTTAAAACATTGCTTTGGCAGCAGCTGCCACCACAGCACAATAGAATTCCAAAGGCCCCCACAGGCTCAAAAAGGTTGGGGACCTCTAGCCTAGAAAGACCCCGTGATATTTATTTTTGTAGGTATTTTGGTGTTACTGTAAGCAGGGAGGAATGGACAATAAAACATTAAAAACTGTCCTTTCCACAATGAATAGCGGTGTTGGCTTTCTAAAACAAAAATCCTAATTGTTCTTTCACCATATGAAAATTGTTGAAATCAAAGGAATAAATGAATCCATTCCAAGGCAGCCAAATGGCGAATTTAATGTTCTCTAACATGTTCTCTAAGATGGAGCTGCGGTGGCTCAAGTGGTTAAGACGCTGAACTGCAGGCTGTGGAAGGTCAGTAGTTCAGCAGTTCAAGACCCGGGTGCCGCAAGACGGGGTGAGCTCCCGTCTCTAGTTCCAGCTCCTGCCAACCTAGCAGTTCGAAAGCAAGAAATTGCAAGTAGATAAATAGGTACCACTTCGGTGGGAAGGTAACAGCGTTCCGTGCACCTTGGTGTTTAGTCATGCCGGCCACATGACCACGGAAACGTCTTTGGACAGCGCTGGCTCTTCGGCTTTGAAACGGAGATGAACACCACAACCCTAGAGTCGGACTCGACTGGCTTTCGAGCAAGGGAACCTTTACCTTTACCTAACATGTTGACAGGCCCTGTTTTGTTTGAAAACGAGTATTGGGAACCAGTCTGATGTGCTTAGCAGCTAGAACAGTTCGAGAAGCGAAGCTGACACCCCTTCTCATCCCTCCCTGTCAGAGCCCACACAAGCTTTGATAAGCTGCACCCCACTTTCTCAGGTGCAGTCTCCGGGTTACGGTGGCAAGACGCTGTCATGTTAACAATTGTTGCTCAAGACGCAGCCCATTGTTCTGAGAGGCAATTAAAGCAGGAGTGCTCCATGCAAGCACCTGCCTTCCCTAGGCCCATCTTCTCACCCGAGCTGCCCTCACATGTCAATGGGTTTGTGCGATAAAACAGGAGTCACCTGCAGTATTTTAGAGTTTGATCGCTGGCAGACCCACAGGGC
>NW_015166458.1:489814-499444 GCF_001447785.1 Gekko japonicus | reverse complement strand
GGCGGTCGCAGAGCGTTCCCTGTGCATGCACAGGGGACGCTCTGTGAGTTTCGGGGGGATTTAAACATCCCCCCAAGGTTTTTTTCCACATTTAGGATTTTTGTGCACACGTGGGGACCGCCCCACGTGCGCACAAAACTCTCCCTCCCCCCCGGGTGCCCCCGGTTTGCGGATTTAGCTATCCGCACACCAGGGGGCGACTTCGGTATCAGTATATAGATATGGAGCAGAGGTCCATCAGTGGCTATTAGCCACAAGGTATAGATAGGAGCTCTCAGTATGGGGCAAATGATGCTCTGTATTCTTGGTGCTGGGGGGGCAGCAGAGGGAGGGCTTCTAGTGTCCTGGCTCCACTGATGGACCTCCTGATGGCACCTGGTATTTTTGGCCACTGTGTGACAAATTGTTGGACTGGATGGGCCTTTGGCCTGATCCAACATTGCCTTCTCTTATATTCTTATGTTCCTATGAGATGTTTAATGCGGCAGTCATTGCTGAAATATGTTGATAGATCTCCATTACATAAATGCATTTAATCCTCTTTTAAGGCCTTCTAAACAAGTGTCCATCACCACATCATGTGGCAGGGCAATTGCGTATTGTATGAAGCAGTGATTTCTTTTGTGCACTCGGGAGTGACTTCCGATCTATTGAATTAGATTGGTTTAATCTTCTTTTAAAGCTCTCTAAGCTCATATCTCTAAGAAAGCTGACAGGAAGAAAACTGATTCATTTGAAATGTGGAGTTGGAGGACAATTTTACCACCACGGGCTACCAAAAGACAAATAAGTGGGTTCTTGATCAAATCATGCGTGAATTTTCCCTAAATGCAAAAATAGCTGAACTGAGGCTATCCTACTTTGGTCACATCATGAGAAGACAGAGACTCACTGGAAAAGACAATAGTGTGAGGAAAAGTTGAAGGCAGCAAGGAAAGAGGAAGACCCAGCATGAGATGAATGGACTCAATCAAGTTATAAGACTTGAGCAAGAGTGTCAACGATCAGACGTTTTGTAGGTCATTAATTCGTAGGGTCGCCCTAAGTCAGAAGCGACTTAGATTCATAGAACCATAGAATCATAGAACCATAGAACCATTGAGGTGGAAGGGACCTCCAGGGTCATCTAGTCCAACCCCTGTGAAATGCAGGACATTCACAAATACTTTCCCACACACACACACAGTGACCCCTGCTCCATGCCCAGAAGATGGCAAAAAAAAAAAAAACCTCCACGATCCCTGGGCAAACTGGCCTGGAGAAAAATTGCTTCCTGTCCCCAAAGTGGAGATCAGCATTTCCCTGGGCATGCAAGAAAAGGTCACGAGAACTAAGCATTGATGCACCTGTTCCTGCCCTCCCTCTCGTGATCTGCCTGAGTTCACGCAATCAGCATTGCTGTCAGATGGCCATCTAGCCCCTGTTTGAAAACCTCCAAAGAAGGAGGCTTAATGGCACGTAACGTACCCACAAGTTAGTGTCTATCACCACTTCATGGGGTGATGAGTTCTGTAAGATAATTGTGTGCCAGTTTGCCAGTTTGGTGTAGTGGCTAAGAGCGTGGACACTAACCTGGGAGAACCAGGTTCGATTCCCCACTCCTCCACATGCAGCTGCTGGTGGTGTGACCTT
The DNA here is from genome assembly GCF_001447785.1 of Gekko japonicus. NCBI lineage: Eukaryota > Metazoa > Chordata > Lepidosauria > Squamata > Gekkonidae > Gekko > Gekko japonicus. The sequence goes on along the minus strand of NW_015166458.1, from coordinate 497,812 downwards.
GAGTCAGCCATAAGTTCTTTCAGAGCTGTTCTCTCCAAGGCAGTTCTCAAGAGAGCTCTCTCAGCCCCACCTACCTCACTAGGAAAAGGAAGAAGAAGAAGAAGAGAAGAAGAGATTGGATTTATACCCCACCCTTCACTTGTAGTCTCAGAGCGGCTTACAAATTCCTTTCCCTTCCCCTCCCCACAACAGACACCCTGTGAGGTGGATGGGGCTGAGAGAACTCTGACACAAACTGCTCTTTTTCAAGAACAGCTGTGCCAGAGCTTGTGACTGACCCAAGGTCACATCAGCAGGTGCAAGTGGAGGAGTGGGGAATCAAACCCGGTTCTCCCAGATTAGAGTCCGCGCAATTAACCACTACACCAAACTGGGAAAGGGATTGTAAACTGCTCTGAGACTCCCTCAGGTAGTGAAGGGCAGGGTATCAATCCTGCTTGAAGCAGCTGCCAAACAATTTCACTGGGTGACTTTACATTCACACCCCTGAAAAAATTACAGATGGAGATCATGTCCCTGTCTACTCTTATCTAGCCTTCAGATGACTTAAGACAGAATCTCCTCTTATACCTAAAGGAAGGCTAATGGGTGTCTGTCCAGCCTTCTCTTGGAAACTTTCAAGGTATTTGTAAGTTAGTTACCAAGCCCTATACTCTGAAAGCTGCAGGAGCATGAGCCTAAGGAAGATGGTTACCTCAGAGAGCATTAAGGTGAGTTTGACCAGGACACGTGGGAAAATGTTCCAAGATGTTCCAGAAACAGGATAGTGCTGACTTTTGCAACTTTGTCTCGACTAGGTAGGATTGATATAAACATGTACAGCCCCACCTTGTACTAACTTTTGTAAACATCACGCTCAGATAAAAGAACCATGTTTTAATTTACACACAATTGATTGCTACCCGATAGAAGTCACATTTTAAAACCAGCCTATGAAGTAATTGCTTTCCAACCACGCCCGTGATGGCAATGTTATCTCAAAAGTACTGGTGATGGACATAAGGATGCTGGCTTCAGGTGGGACCTAGGGATCCCCTGGAATTGCAGCTCCACCCTCAAATCTCCAGGAGTTTCCCTACCTCCCTGCGAGGGGCCAGAGAGGATGTGGCAACCCTAGATGGACATGGATTCTGTATGAACAACTTCTTAATATTTTTGAATATTAAGGCATAATCTGACCCCTTCTCTCTCGCACACAGGCTTTGCTATCATGTGTCGGAAGGGATCAGTATAGATTTTAATGGCATCCTTCCCCTCCTTTGCTCATGGCCTTTGGCTATTGGATGTGGACACAGATGAATATGACACAATGCACGATGGGATTCATAGAAAAAGAGGTGCAGGAGCTCATTAGCATAACTCATTAGCATAACTTATTTGCATACGCCACACCCCCTGACATCACCGGAAGTGTGTCAGAAGGCAACACCCACCGCTCAGGCTCCACTGGACTGTTTTGGATTGCTAGCTATTGGGGGGAGAACGTGCAGATCTGTCCTCGCAGAGGAGGGAGAGCTTGTAACGGAATAAAACTTGGTCTTGAAAGTGCCACTTGACTGTTTTGGACCTGTTGGCTCTGCAACTTGCCTGGCTGCTTCTTGCTCTGACTGAGGGCTGCTGGGAGCAGGGGGTGGGGCTTGTTGCATGTGCCCGCCCCCTGGGCTCTTTACTGCCGGAGCTCTGCTCCTGTGCGCTCCTGCAGGAAATGACCCCTGATTTTTAGAGTACTGTTAACACACTTTTCTACACTAAATTGCAGACTAAAAAGCAACTTTCAACATTTCCCCCAATACAGAGACACAACAGAATACCCAAAATATTTAAACCTGAACTAACAATAATCTGCCATCAACAAACTTATGTACAGGGAGGGGAGGGGTAAGAGCATGTGGCATAGATTCTGACCTTGATGGCAATATTCTCTCTCCCAAGGAAGGCTCACAGGCAATCAGAAGTGGCTGCCATGGGGGCTAGGACCATTCACAAAGTGGCTACCCTGGAGGCTAAGACCAACCACCACACAGCTGCCATGGGACTAGGACCAATCACAAAGTAGCTGCCATGGGGTGCTGAGGCCAATCACAAAATGTTGGGCAGGTGCAAGCCAAGAATCCTCCTCTGATGGAGGGAACTGCTTTGGGCACCAGATTGGGAATCGCTGTACTAGGACCCATATTGATTTCCATAGATCCATCCAGTTGTCCCTGTTCTCTCAGGACCTGCCATGCAAGTTTGGTCTTTTCTGTAGTCCTACATGAAGAAGCACCATACAATACAACAAAGTGTGATTGAAGACTCATAGGGACATCCTGGCAGCAGAAAATTGATAGGGCCAAGCAACAGCAGGTCCACCCTCATCCTCCCCCATTTTATTTTTAGTGCTGTCCAGGGCTGGCCCAACAGGTTTTGGTGCCCTCAGTATCCCATAACTTTGGTGTCCCCCTGCTGTAATCTGGTTATGCACAGAACCACAATAACCCATCACCCTCATTCACAACCCAGCAGGCAAGCAAGCTCCTCCCTCTAGCAGGGCAGTGTGAAGCTAGCAGCTGCCTGCCCCTCCCTCCCTTCCTCTTTTTATGGGTGGGCCATGGGTGGGGGGAAAGCAGGATGGGCAAGCACATGGATCATGCAATGTACCTGGGTGGTGGCCACTGAGTCCACGGCTGCCACTTGCCACTGATCTGGCCCCCTCTGGGACCTGCAATTCAGGATCCCGCCAAGGTATTGAACATTAAAACATTTGATACATTAAAACATTTTTTAAAATTTTATTGATAAAAATGTTAATCAATACAATTTCAAACCATTGTGCAGTTGCATATGTCAATAACAAGTACTACAGAACGAACAGTACTTTCAAGAAATCAGAACAAACAAACAAGTATGATAAGGTAAAATACATTAAATAAGCAGGGTATATATTGCCATGCATGAAGGTGATAAGTGAGCTAGACTGAGGCATTAAGTCATAGATGTAGATCTACAATAGCGGCTATTATGTCTACAACTCGGAATTACTCCTACAAGTGGTGTGTTAGAGGTATAACGTGAACAAGAACATCTAATGTGAGTTAAGAGTGCAGTATGTTTAGATATGTTGGATTGAATGGTTGGCAGTCTGTTGCCATAACGTATTCAAGAAATGGGGACCATTTTCCCATAAAATTGGACCTTTTGGGGTATATTTCTGACTGTTGGATGTGATCTGTAATTTTTTCCATGATGAAATGGTCCCATACTTTATTGAACCAACATTTTTAAAAATTCCATACAATATATAAACACACAAATGCACATAAGAACACAACCATGGAGGTGGGCCAATAACAATTGGTGAAGGAACACCGAAGGAAACAAAAATATCTTCACCCACTGGCGGAAGACAATGATAGAGGGAGACGGGTGCATCTTCCTGGAGAAGTTCCAAAGTTTCACTGCAATGACCAAGAAGGCTCTTTTCAGGTTGACACCTGTCCAGCCTCAGATGGGGTGGGGCACCCGAAGTAGGGCCCCTGGAGCTGACCAAAGTGGTCAGGTAGAGTCATATGGGAGTAGGTGGTTCTTTGAATATGCCACCCAAAGCTGTATAGGGTTTGAAAGGTTGATATCAGCTTCTCGCCAGGAGCAGAAAGCAGGGGTTCAAGTGGCTCCGAGTCTCCAGGAAGCCTGTGTAGGATTTGGGAGATCCTTGTGGTGTCGAGGTGAGTTTACTTGGAAGTTGACCCCAATGGGACTGCCTGTAGAGAGAAGCCTGATCCTGCACACCCTGACTCGCCCTTGGGTACTTTGGCATTCCCCTTCAAGTCAATAACATCACCAGTTTAAAAGCTTTCAAACCTGGGTGCTGGGAAGAGTGACTGCCTTGAACCCTGGGGAAAAGCAGAGTATAAATATTTTAATACCCCCCCAAAATTGAATCAATAATGCTTTGGGTCCCTCCTGCCTCTCAAAGGACCAGGGCACAGTGGCCAGCATGAGAAACCCCGTGCATTTTTTGCATTCCAAAGCAAGTCCACTTGGAAGCAAGCCCCCTGCTATTCAGCGAGGCTGCCTCCCAGGAAAGGGCTTGCAGGACTGCATCCAAAGTAAGCCAACTTGGAAGCAAGCCCTGCTGTATTCAATGAAGCTGACTCCCAGTGCTTCTAGGAATGCAATCCGAAGCAAGCCTACTTGGAAGCAAGCTCCATGTTACTCAATGAGGCTGACTCCCAGGAAAAGCATTTCTAGGATTGCCACCTGAAGCAAGTCTACTTGGAAGCAGGCATCATGTTATTCGATGGGGCTGACTCCCAGGAAAGTGCTTGCAGGATTGCATCCTGATTCCCCACCCCACTAATAAAGTGCAAATTATGGTGGAGCTCCACAGTGAATGGGGGCCTTGAACACAATTCATGAAAAGGGGCTCTTTGGACAGCAGAAAGCCCATCTGCGTGCTCCTGGGAGTATGTGTGGTGCCTGTTGCCGGCTAGGGCAAGTAGAAAAGGAAGTGTGGCTAGTGCCCCATTGGCTGGCTTGGCTCCTCAGGTGACCATCAGATCTGCATAGGCTGAGTGACATTCTTCCAGTGGGGAGACAGTAGGTGCATGAATTTGTTCCTGTACATGTGCGTGCGTGCGCGCGCGCGCACACACACAGAGGGATTTTGGGCAGAGATGGAAACCCCCAGAAGCCAATCCTATGCCCTACTCTGCTTTGGAATCTTGCACATAACGTTTGGAAAGGCTGTGAATCGTTTTATTTTAAAGGCACCAAATGGAAAGGAGAGCTGAATCTATACTGTATATGTGTGTACAGGGAGCAGAAAGCAGAGTCTGAATGGCTCAGAGCCATTTAAACCAAACAGCTGAGCAGCTGTTCCTGCCACCCAGCTGTTTGGAAACCCCTGCTTTCTGTTCCCTGTGAAAAGCTGCGGGGAGCAAAAAGCAGGCGCTTAAACTTTAAATGGCTCACAAAGTGATATGAACTGGGTCAGTTTGTGAACCAACCTCCTGGTAAGTATGGGTTCATGGTTCGGTTCATGGTTCAGCCATGAACCACGAATCGAACCAATTTGCAAAAAAGTGGTTCGTACCCATCCTTAGCTGTCTCCTTTGTCTTTTCATTGTCCATAGCTCCTCAGTAAACCAAGGTGCTGCCTGGGTTCTTAGACTGAACAGAGGGTACCTGGGAATGATTATATCAACTGCCATAGCAGTTCTTATTACAGAAGTGAACCAGATCATAAACTGGAGTGCCAACCATATCCACAAGAAAATCTTTTGATGCCATCTGAAAACCTGTCAGATCCATCAGGCTGTGAGGGCAGGTCATCTCAACTGATCCCCAACCCCTGCAAAGTTTTGGTGTCCCACTAAGTCTAAACCCCAGCAGGTAGCAATATGTTCATGACAAGTAGGGTTGCCAGATCCTGGTTGGGAAATACCTGGAGATTTCGGGGGGGGGATGGAGCCTGGGGAGGGGAGGGTTTGAGGAGGGGAGGGGAGGGACCTCTGCAGGGTAAAATGCCATAAAATCCACCCTCCAAAGTGACCGTTTCCACCAGGTGAACAAATTTCCATCATCTGGAGATCAGTTGTAATTCCAGGAGATTTCCAGGCCCCACCTGGAGGCTGGCAACCCCAGGGGATTGTCTTCAATTCCCCCACCTTCAGATCACCTTCTTCCTGCCCAGAAAGGAACACCAGATCAAGAGTATGACCTGCGCAGTATATGGAACCTGTTATTACTTGAAAGACTTAAGGAAAGACTTGGCGAGGAGTACAACGTACCTCGTTCCAACCAAGTAATGCAGGAGGAGATAAAGAGTGAGCTCTGGAAGAGAGAGATCGATGAACTCTAGTTAGGACGTTATGCTTTCCTATTTCTTCAGTCATACCCAGGCTTCCCAAAAGTGTATCTGCATATTTCAGACAGGAAAGTGAAAAGTGGCCCTCAAAGACATATGATGAATGAATGCAGACAATCCAAATGTCATCAAAGCTTTCAGAGCAACTCCCAGAGCCTGCAGTGTCGAATCTCCTGGCAGTGCCCTTATTGCACCTGGTTGTGGAATTGGCTTCCAGAGAGCAGGGAGAAGACTTCATCTCTTTCAGCCTTTAGGGAAGCTTATAAATTGGCATCATTAGAGAGATGCCGATGGTTAATCTCGAACCTTTGGGGTACTGTATTTGTACCTGAATTTACAGGCTGACGCTTTCTATGTTTTTAGTTCCCTAACTGTCTGCAGACTGGGCTGGTATGCAGAATTGTTTGTTTTGGAAACTTGATTTTAGTGTTTTTGGTAAGCTGCCCTGACCTATTGGGGAGGAGGTTTTTAAAAAACAACAACATTTGGTCCTAGGAAACTCCACTATAAGCCCTCCTTCAGTAATATATCTCACTGCTTGGCTTTGAGCAAAGCAGTACCTTAAACTACCTCACAGGGTTCTTGTAAGGCAAAAAACACTTCTTGGAGACAGGGCCATCCTCAGCCTTGAAGCTTCCTGAGGTAAAAAGGCTATGAGATATGACATTATGCTTAGTAACATGGGAACTGTTTTAGCTCTGCTGGATAACAATGAAAGCCTCTGGCAACATGGGAAAGATTCCATGCAGCAACTCCTTATGCAACAGATCTGTTCCTTTTTTAAAAGTTAAGTAGTTGTTTTCTCCCCAGTGAAGATCTAAAATGGCTTAGAACATCATTCTGCCTGTAAGTTGCTGCAATCACCCAGGAAGATGCTGATAGTCTTTCTAACAAATGACAGAAACTTTATTCAAGAGCAACAAATAAAGGAAGGCAAGGCCTACCAGAGTCCTTCATGGCAGTTTCTCCAGCCAGCTTATCTTCAGCTCTGAATAAAACCTAGACTGTATCCTGCAACTAATATAAAACATGAAACAGATTAATGAATATTATACTGCCATCCTCCATTCTACCATCACAAGAACAACTCTGTGAGGTAGAGCGGTCAGGTTAGAATGGATAAAAGGAAGTAAAATAAGAGCAAACACCACAGCTGTCTCCTGTTCACACAGATCCCCATGGGGTAGCATATAGTAGCAAAACGAGACTCATGCTCACTTACATTTGGAGTACTGTGTGCAGTTCTGGTCACCACACCTTAAAAAGGATATTATAGCTTTGGAAAAGCGGGATCCCACGGCTCCCCTGCCCGCGGCCCCTTCCTCCCCGGCACGATCAGACGCTGGGAAGAAAACACAGTCTTGACGGGGAGCCTGCCGAACTGCGCATGTCGGAGCATGCGCAGTTCGGCTAGGAGCCGGTGATGCGCCGGCGCAAGGACGCGCCGGCGATCAGATGCCCGGCTTGCAGCGCACCTTCGTGATGAACCACCTCGGTAGGTGGTTCCAAGTTGATCCGGAGTTTCGCGGGGAAGGGCCGGTTCGGGGACAGAAGCACTATGCTTCCCAGATGTTGTGGTGTGATCGCGCTGGTTTGCTCCGCCCCCAATCTGTCCCGCTCCCGGCCCAAATCCCCTAGTGTGAACGGGACCAGAGAATGACTGACCCAGCAAGCTTCCACGGCACAGTGGGGATTTAACTTGTACTCTCTCGCAGATCTAGAGTTGCCAATATTGGGTTGGGAAATTCCCAGAGATTTGTGGGTGGAGCCTGGTTTGGGGAGACAAGGGACCCCAGTGGGTTATAATGCCACAAAGTTCATCCTCCAAAGCAGACATTTTCTCCAGGGGAATTGATATCTGTGGTCTGGAGATTAGTTGTAGTTCCAGGATATCCCCAGGCCTCAGCCAGAGGTTGACAAACATATGAACTGAACCATAGAGTTTATGGCAATTTCTAGGGAGGACTGGTGTCACTTCTGGTTTGGCCCCCAAAAGTGGCATCACACCATCAACCGGGATATTGTTTTTCTCCCGCTGGCCACATCAGCTGCAGCAGTAAATGGGAGTGGGGGGTTGGCAGCCCTTTTGGCCACTATGAGAACTAGGGTTACCAGGTCTGGGTTGGAAAATACCTGGAGACTTTGGGGGT
>NW_015166458.1:484293-489748 GCF_001447785.1 Gekko japonicus | reverse complement strand
GAGCGGGCCCTCGGGGGAACTCCACCCCAACGTGCACGTCACCTGGAAGTGACGCGACCACACCGGGCACGCTGGGGGTGGGGCCACGGCAATCAGAGGGAAAACTCTATGGTTTTCCCTCGTATGGCCATGGCCCCACCCCCAGTGTGCCTGCCGTCGTCACGTCACTTCTGGGTGATGTGCATGCAGCGCGCGTACGCACACCAGACGCCGGCCGGGAGCCCCCCACTCCGGCAGCAGATCGACTTGGCAACCCTAGCATGGTACAATGCCACAGAGTCCACCCTTCAAAGCAGCCATTTTCTCCAGGGCAGCTGATTTATGTCAGCTGGGGATCTGTTGTAAAAGTGGGAGAAATCCAGGCCCCACCTGGAGACTGGCAACCCTAATGAGAAGCAAGATGCTGTACCAAATGGGCTCCTGATCTGATCCAGCAGGGCTCTTTTTATTTGGAACTATGAAGCTGTGTCTGGAGCCAAATCTTACTGAGAATGAATATATAAAACATTGTACTTATTGCTTCTAAGTATTGAAAATGAGAGGGTGGGGGGAAGGCCATTCTAGTGATTTTTCAAGTGACACTCTGCTATAAAGATGTGTTCTGCAGAGCGAAAGAACAAAGATGGGTCAACCACTAACTTAGCCACAGGAAAGGAAGTGTGTTGAGAACTAAACAGCCCAGCCAAACAGCTTCAGTCACACATTAGAAAATTCCATTCAAGTGCCGTCACTGAGGTGAAGGCGCTTGGTTTGTGTTTTTGCTGTGCCTGCTTATTCCCATGAGCAGTCTTAAAAATAGCTTCAGGGCTGTTATTACGTGAAACCAAAGCAACCAAAGGTTACATTTTCAAATTCACACATTGTGGTGTCTTCGGAAAAGACCTTCGTGAATCTAACACACATCAAGGTCAAGTGTTACTTACTGTAGCTTCCAAATTTGTGTCTTATTTATTAATGTATCCTCCTACAGGTTTAGGATAGCATTGTGTGAGTGGAGAGATTCATCCCATTTTTAATTTCACGACACTCCTGTGAGGTAGGTTTGACAGAGTGGTAGCTAATAGTTCATAGTCAACTACTGAAGTTGCAGCTAGGTGAAGTACTACAGATTTCTATTTGTATCTCCTGTCTCCTTAACATCTGAAAATGGTAGCCATGGTGGCAGGGAGACATGCACTGCTTTGGACTGGGTATGCAGCATAGGGAGAGGAGGGATTGATCCTTTCTATCACCCCATTTACCCAGTTTAAATCAGCCCCTTGTTGATGTTAATTGACCTGATAGGGCATATATGTGTAATCTCAAGGCCTGTTTCCTGGGAATAATCCCCATTGACTAAAATGAGATCCTGTGTGGTGCAGTAGTTGGAGTGTCGGACTCGGATAAGGACCTGGGTGGTCCCAGGTTCGAAAGCCCACTCTGCCTTGGAAGCTTGCTGACTGACATTGGGCTAGTCAAACAAACTCACCCATCTTTAAAAAGGGTTCCAGAGGAGATCCGGGAAATTACAGGCCAGTCAGTGTGACGTCGATACCGGGTAAATTGGTGGAAACCATTATTAAGGAAATAATTAGTAGGCACATAGATGAACAAAACCTATTGAGGCAGACTCAGCATGGGTTTTGTAAGGGAAGATCTTGTCTCACTAACCTGTAAGTGTTCTTTGAGGGGGTGAACAAACATGTGTGGGCACTCCATGAAACTGCAGAGCGGTCGGGTTAGAACGGATAAAAGGAAGTACTTCTTCACCCAAAGAGTGATTAACACATGGAATTCACTGCCACAGGAAGTGGTGGCGGCTACAAGCATGGACGGCTTCAAAAGGGAATTAGATAAGCACAAGAGGGTGACCCGCGACACTCGCGGGGGGGGAGGAAGCAGCAGGAGTCGGCGCTGCACTCTCTCCCTTCCCCCCTCTAAGCTGTTAAGTCTTGTGAGCAAAGATTCTACTGTGTGAGCGTACTGGCATTAAAGTTGTGAGCGAGTGATTTGGCTACTGCATAAATCAGTTTGCTCTGGAGCCCCATCCTTACTGAGTGAAGCCAAAAAGGTGTGAGCCAGAGGCTAAGTTGTTCAGGGTGGTGAAAACCAGTGAGGATTGTGAGGCACTCCAAAGGGATCTGTCAATTTTGGGCGAGTGGGCGTCAACATGGCAAATGGGGTTCAATGTGGCCAAGTGCAAGGTGATGCACATTGGAGCCAAAAATCCTAACTATAAATACACGTTGATGGGGTCTGAACTGGCAGAGACAGATCAAGAGAGAGATCTTGGAGTTGTAGTAGATAACTCACTGAAAATGTCGAGACAGTGTGTGACTGCAATAAAGAAGGCCAATGCTATGCTGGGGATTATTAGGAAGGGTATTGAAAACAGATCAGCCAATATCATAATGCCCCTATATAAATCAATGGTGAGACCTCATTTGGAATACTGTGTGCAGTTCTTGTCACCACACCTTAAAAAGGATATTATAGCTTTGGAAAAAGTGCAGAAAAGGGCAACTCGAATGATAAAAGGGCTGGAACACTTTCCCTATGAGGAAAGGTTAAAGCGCTTAGGGCTCTTTAGCTTGGAGAAACGACGACTGAGGGGTGACATGATTGAGGTTTACAAGATTATGCATGGGAAAGAGCAGGTAAAGAAAGAGGTACTTTTCTCCCTTTCTCACAATACAAGAACTCGTGGGCACTCCATGAAACTGCAGAGCGGTCAGGTTAGAACGGATAAAAGGAAGTACTTCTTCACCCAAAGAGTGATTAACACTTGGAATTCACTGCCACAGGAAGTGGTGGCGGCTACAAGCATGGACGGCTTCAAAAGGGATGTGGATAAGTATATGGAGCAGAGGTCCATCAGTGGCTATTAGCCACAAGGTATAGATAGGGACTCTGGGGCAAGTGATGCTCTGTCATCTTGGTGCTTGGGGTGGTCAACAGTGGGAGGGCTTCTAATGTCCTGGCCCCACTGGTGGACCTCCTGATGGCACTGGTATTTCTGGCCACTGTGTGATACAGAGTGTTGGACTGGATGGGCCTTTGGCCCGATCCAACATTGGCTTCTCTTATGTTCTTATGTACCCTAACTTACCTCACAGGGTTGTCGTGAGGATAAAATGGTGATGAGGAGAATGATGTTAAGCCACTCTGTGCCCCTATTGGGTAGGAAAGTGTCTTCAGAACATATTTTAAGAGTGCGGACTCTAACCTGAGAGAACCAGGTTTGATTCCTCACTCCTCCACATGCAGCTGCTGGTGTGACCTTGGGTCAGTCACAAGTTCTCTCAGAGCTGGTCTCTCAAGAGCTCTCACTGCCCCATCTACCTCACAGGGTGTCTGTTGTGTGGAGAGGAAGAGAAAGGGGATTGTAAGCTGCTCAGACTCCGAATGAAGGGTGGGGTATAAATCCAATATCATCTTCTTCTAGAGGGCCAATTTGTATCAGAAAAATGGGGAAAGGATTAACCCCCTCTTCTTCAATTTGATCCCCGTCAAGTTTGAACATACCTGCTATTTATCAAAGTTTAAAGACAATAGGAGAGCTGATAATGAATCTCCAACATTTTCTCTCATTGCCCCTTTCAATTCTTGACTGAACATAGACAGTCCAGTCATTGCATGACCCTAGAACTTTAAAACCTCACTTAACATGTGATGTAGTAAAGGTTACTAGAACATCAAGGTCACATTGGGAAGGGCAAGCAGCATTGTATAGCCCAGTCTCATCAGATCTTGGAACCTAAGTAAGATCAGTACTTACAGGGCTCTTTTTGTAGAAAAAGCCCAGCAGGAACACATTAGCATATTGGGCCACACCCCTGACAGCACAGCTCATTAGCACATTAGGCCACACCCCCATGTTACCAGAAGTGTGGTTATCCAGCCACACCCACCTTTTGCTTGTTATTCTGTTTACCTTGTTTGTTGTCAAAACCTAGGACCTTTTTTTGTAGCAGGAACTCCTTTGCATGTTAGGCCACACACCCCTAATGTAGCCAATCCTAATGTGTTTCTGTGGTTGGGTGTGGCCTATTATGCTAATGATTTCCTGCTGGGCGTGGCCAACTTGGGAGCCAGCCGGAACTCCGTTCCTGTGCGTTCCTGCCCCAAAATAGCCCTGAGTACTTGGAAGGGAGACCTCCCAAAAGACTCTGCAGAGGAAGGCAATGGCAAACCACCTCTGCTTCTCCCTTGCCTTGAAAGCCCCTTGCTGGGGTTGCTTTTAGTCAGCTGTGACTTGATGGCACTTCTCTCTCTCTCTCTCTCTCTCTCTCTCACACACACACACACACACACACACACACAGACTGCAGCTTGTTACTAGGTACCATCAGAGTGACCATTGATATCAGGACCTCACTAGACAGAATCAGAGGGGCGTTTTCAGCACTAGGGAGAGCAGATGCAAGGGAAATGTAACATCTAGTTGGCCCACTGGGTCGCTCTCATAAAGGAGCTCAGAGGACAAGTGACCATTATTGGAATGTGTCTTCCAACATCTCAGAGATGAAAGCAAAGACATATTTGTGTAGGAGCAGGAAACATTGGGTAGGAGGCTTCATCCAGATAATCACAGCAGATGTTATCCTGGGATAGGCATGTTGCTGTGCTCATGCATGCATCTTGCTTCTTCTAGGGGGCCAAATGACATGGTACGTTTTCTAAGGAGTTTCCCAGACCCACCTTTTTAGAATATGTAATGTGTTGTTTGGCCCTCAGGGGCAGAGAATCCTAGTTAGAAACCTGCTCCGGCTCCCTAAAATGGATGAATGCAAGCATGCAGATCAACCTCAGTTACTTTTCCACCCTGGTTTGTTTAGAAGACTCGAACAGTAATAACAGCCATCTAATTGGCTTTTAGCAATGAGGATTTGGGAACAAGACTTCCGGGGAGGGGGGAGGGGAACCAGCATTGACATTTAAAAGGATTACTTTTTGCCTAGTTCTTTACTTTTCTCTGTGACGAATTATAGTTATGTAGTCAACTATTAGGATTTTGATCATCACCCTAAGATGTAGCATATTGAGGCCCCTGCCACACGGCAGGGGAAAAGCCTCTAAAAGCGCGGCTTTTAAAAGCTGCGCCAAAGTTGAGACGCTGTGGCGGGATCCCACGGATCCCCTGGCCGCGGCACCTTTTCTCCCTGGCACGATCAGACGCCGGGGAGAAAACACGGCCCTGACGGGGAGCCTGCCGAACTGCGCATGTCGGAGCATGCACAGTTCGGCTAGGAGCCGGGCATGCGCCGGCACAAAGACGCACCGGCGATCCGACGGCCCGGCTTGCGGCGCGTTGTCCGGATGAACCACCTCAGTAGGTGGTTCACTTTTGACACACCGCAGCCGGGGAAAGGGCCAGATCGGAGATGGGAGTGCCACGCCAGCCAGATGTTGGCGTGGGATTGCGCCCGTTTGCTCTGTCTCCAATCTGGCCCACTCCCGGCCCAAAACGCCTCGT
>NW_015166458.1:476775-483767 GCF_001447785.1 Gekko japonicus | reverse complement strand
TCCCGCCAGGCCTTCCTGTCTTCCGCCGTCCTCTGAAGTTGGCTCAATTTCATGTTCGTTGCATCGATGACACTGTCTAACCATCTCATCCTTTGCCGTCCCCGTCTTCTTTGACCTTCAATCTTTCCCAGCATCAGGGTCTTCTCCAGTGAGTGCTCCCTTCTCATTTGGTGGCCAAAGTATTTGAGCTTCAGTTTCATTATCTGGCCTCCCAGGGAACAGTCAGGGTTGATTTATTTAAGGATTGACTGATTTGATCTCCTTGCAGTCCAAGGGACTCTCAAGAGTCTTCTCCAGCACCACAGTTCAAAAGAATCTATTCTTCTGCGCTCGGCCTTCCTTATAGTCCAACTCTCGCAGCCATACATGACTACTGGGAATACCATTGCTTTGACCATGTGGCAACCCTACATGGGTATAATCTCTGATGAAGGGAGCTTTGACTCTCAGAACCTAATACCGTCCCCCCAAATCTGGTAGGTCCCAAAGGTGCTAATGGCCTTGAATCTAGCACAAGTATAGAGAAGGTTTATGTATAACGTTGTTCAGAGTTACTTAATGATGCCTCCCTGCTACACTTCAGTTTTAGCTATGAGAGGCATATATAGTTTCTTTAGTCCTGCTCACAAGTTACGGAGAATGCATGTACAATCCATGTACAGCATACACTTGCTTTTTCTTTGTACCTGTATTCGCCGGCTGTGGGGAGGACACACTTCCGGTGATGTCAGGGGGTGTGGCATATGCTAATGAGTTATGCTAATGAGTCCCCCTAGCTCTTTTTCTACGAAATGACCCCTGGCTATGAGAGGCATATATAGTGGGCTCAAAGACTGACAGAGATGTAGTTTCTTTAGTCCTGCTCACAAGTTACTGAGAAAGCATGTACAATCTATGTACAGCATACACTTGCTTTTTCTTTGTACATGTATTGTTAGCAGTCAGACCTCTACTGTCTCTGAGGGGCAGTTTATAGACAGAAAACATATAAACACCCGCCTGCTAGTTTAGAAGTGTGGGAGAAAGAGCAGCTGACTCACTGACGACCTCCCCCCCCCCACCCTAAAGAGATGTATATTTTTAGGACAAAGGGTCTCCTAAGATAGGTCACCTCACCTTGGACTAATCAAATCAAAATTCATCCTTGCTTCCCCTTGCCCATTTACCCTAATTATACCAAACTTAACACTATTCACAAAACCTGGTAGTTTTCCTATCCAGTACTCAGAAAGTCATCAAGAAATGTTAACACCTACAGTTCTCCTCAGGTAAACCCATCAGGGTTTCACCAAAATTATTGTCCAGCTCCGAAAAACCAATCAAGGTATTGTTTTGGGGGCAACATGTCAAATTGCCACAGGGAACATTTCCCCTCTAATTGCAAGCACGCTGCTCCATAGCAGTGTGCGTGTGTGTTCTCGGTGCCATACCTCATAACCCCACTTGCATATGGGCCCTTCTCCTTTCTCCATGAAACACTGGTAATTGTGCTGCTGCCTCTGTGGACCTCTGTCTTCGAGACTGGTAATTGCATAGCCTTCTCCAAAATTGCTTTCTCCCTCTCCTCCCTTCAATTTCCTCTTAGTTAGCTTGTGTGTTTTTAATTGTGTTTAGTGTATGTGTTTTGTTCTTTCACTTTACATTTAATAATGAACCTTACCAACTGAACATCTGACATCCAGGGTTCTCTGAAAGTAAAATCCCCATAAACATTGGTGGAGATCTCGGTTATCCCCTCTCTCTTTGTCTCCTTTAAAGCTAATTTCCCCCAATTAAATAGGAGACCATCTCTTTTGATAACATGTTGAGCTGAATGTGTGACTGAAACCCCAAATTTATTCACTTTCTGATCTTTGGTTTCAATTCTAAAGTGAACACTCATTGGCTCTTTCTGACAATCAGGTGTAGCACTTACATGCAAACCTTATGTGCATTCACTGTAATTTGTGAATAGGGCAGGGTTAAAAAGGAAGGCCCAATAACCTTCCTATCTTGCTTGTAAATAGAGAGAATCATGCCAGTGGTGATTGCTGAAAACAAAATACTGGACTAGATTTGTACATTGGTCTGATCCAGCAAAACAAAAATGTATAAAAAGACCATTCCTTGCATTAAGGAACTTAAATCTAAATTTAGGCAAGGAGGTGGATAAAAAACAGAAGGACAAGAGGAGGAAGAGAAAGGCCACTGTGTAATAAACAGCAGAGTGTTAGGAGAAGTGGTTTTATTAGCCTAAAAATTTAATAGAAACTCATTCTGTTACATTCTTATCTTGCCCTTCCTGCAAGGAGCTCAGAACAATATCCATCTTTTTCTCCTTTCCCTTTTATCCTTACAACAAGCCTGTGAGGCTATTTAGGACAAAATAGAGTGACCGGCCAAAGTCACCCAGTGAGCTTTCATGGTACAGTGGAGAACTGAACCCAGATCTTTGCACATTTCTTGCTCATCATTCTAGCCACTATACTACACGGCCTGCTTTCAGTCTTGACGGCTTGTTTTCAGGGCCAAAGTAGACATGGCAAGGACCAGGGCTTTTTTTGTAGAAAAAGTCCAGCAGGAACGTATTAGCATAATAGGCCACACCCAACACCAGAAACTCATTAGCATATTAGGCCACACCCCTGACTGCACCACTCATTAGCATATTAAGCCGCACCCCCATGTTACCAGAAGTGTGGTCATCCAGCCACACCCACCTTTTGCTTCTTATTCTGTTTACCTTGTTTGTTATCAAAACCCAGGGCCTTTTTTTGTAGCAGGAACTCCTTTGCATGTTAGGCCACACACCCCTAATGCAGCCAGTTCTAATGAGTTTCTGCTGTTGGGTGTGGCCTGTTATGCTAATGAGTTCCTGCTGGGTGTGGCCAACTTGGGAGCCAGGCGGAACTCC
Organism: Gekko japonicus; assembly: GCF_001447785.1. Taxonomy (NCBI): domain Eukaryota; kingdom Metazoa; phylum Chordata; class Lepidosauria; order Squamata; family Gekkonidae; genus Gekko; species Gekko japonicus. The sequence goes on along the minus strand of NW_015166458.1, from coordinate 480,874 downwards.
ATTCCTGTGCGTTCCTGCCCAAAAAGAGCCCTGGCAAGGACACTTCTCCCCTACATGTTCAGCATGGTATGGTACTGGGGGACCCAGAATTAAATCCCTACTCTGCTGTGGGAGCTTTAGGGCCACTAACACACTCTCAGCCTAACCTACCTTACAGGACTGTTGCAGTAAAAAAGAGCAAAACTCCAGTAGCACCTTAAGGACTAACAAAATTTGTGGCAGGGTAGGAGCTTTCGTGAGTCACTGAAGAAGTGAGCGGTGACTCTTGCTCTTTTCTACTGCTACAGACAAGACTAACATGGGCCCCTGCCACACAGGGTGGTGGTGGAAATTGATGCGGCCAAAGTGCCGCACCAAAAGAAACACATGGCGGCGGGATCAGACGGATCCTGTGAGCCGCCACGCAGTTGCTCCCTGGCACGATCAGATGCCAGGGAGAAAGTTATGGAAAGGAGCGTGAGGCAGCCGGCTGCGCATGTGTGCGCATGCGCAGTTCGGCTGGGAGCCTCGATTGCTCCTGAAGACAGGCATGCCGGCGATCCCACGGCCGCGCTTGTTGCGCTGTTTTAGGTAAGTCCTCCTCTTTTGCTGGTTCTTTTTTTCAGCGCATTTTCGGCCTGAAGGGCTGGATCGGGGACGGGTGCGCGCCACTTCCCAGATGTTGCGGTGTGCTCGCACCCGTTTGCTGCGCCCCCGATCTGTCCCTCTTCCGGCCCAAAACCTCCCGTGTGACCGGGGCCCATGGTTACCTATCTTGCTATATCTTACAGGATTGTTGTGAGCATGGAATGGTAAAAGGGGGATGTTGTAAGCCACTTCGGGTTTCATGGGGGAGAAAATTGGGGGTATAAATGAAGTAAAATAAAAATATATGTCCTCCCATTTGGGAGTGTTAAGAGTTTATGGAGAGCTCGGTTTCTTTACTGAAAATGATTCATGCAAGTGAAGGAAGCTAAACATCTGTTGTTCCAAGTCCCCTGACCAAGGCTGGCTCCAGTTCCCGAACCTTAATCTTCTAAAATAGATAGAGGAAGGATTCAGGGGTATAAATGCATCTACATATACAAGGCCAAAGTCTGATCAGGCTAACAGTATATCTAACCCATGTGCTCAATGAAACCAAGGCTACACCGATATGGTGAGGAACAGTCTCCATTTTTGCATTGGTTGCTGGTGCAAATGCTGAGGAACTTGCATTAGTGACATAGTGTTTGCACAAGACTTTGTTGTGCACTTTACTTTGTGAGCTGCCATTTCTCCTGCCTCCCCCACCCATACCACCAGAGAGCTTTTCTATAGCATTATAGCACTGTAACAATTACTGCCCTTTTTAGAACCCTAAAAAGACCTTCAGTGGTTCACAGGGAAAATGGCAGATGCAAGGGTCTGGTGGAAGGCAAAAGGTGACAATGCAGGTGCAACCTTTGAGTCCAGCACACCTTCCAGTCCAGCAAAGGAGCACGGTTGATGCTTTAATGAAAACATAGAAGCCCAGGAACTCATACTGTTATCTTCAAAAGTGATGCTGAAGAATGTAGGTGGGAAGAGACGCCATTTCTTCTATCAGATAATTTTTAAAAATCCCAGTGGGTGAGGGGGAGGCAGGAGGAGGGCTGGAGACAGCCTCAGTAATATGGCCATTGTTGGGGTGGGATGGGTTATGGGTGTGTGTGATCCTAATTACACGAAGGCCATTATCCGAACAATGACAGCGCACCTTCCTGCCGCCAGGTCCAATGAGTCACAGCAGAGGTGTTTAACGGTGGTGTTAGTCATTGACAGATAGCCCTTCTCCATTTGGTAGGCAGATCATTTATTGCTGTGTTTTCTCCCCCCCCCCCCATGAAGAACTGAGACTTCATCTCCCCAGATCAAGAACTATGCCTCCATAGCTGAATGAGATAAAGGTTGCTTCTGCATGGGGGGGGGGGTGCGATTCACTGTTTTGTTCTCATTGCCACTGTAGGTGCTGAGGGATTCATTGCAGCATGGAACTTCTGCATGGGGACCAATGCTCCCTCTAAGCTGTGGAGTCCTGTGAGCAAAAATTCTACTTTGTGGGCTACAGGCATTAAAGTTGTGAGCGAGCAATTTGACTACTGCAGAAATTAGTTTGCTCTGGAGCCCTCCTTCCTGAGCTAAGGCAAAAATGTATGAGCCGGAGGCTAAAAAGCTGTGAGCTAGCTCACTAACTGAGCTTAGAGGGAACACTGATGGGGAGATCTCCGTTCTTTCCTTTCACACCTGACATTCCCTTCCCTTCCTCCAGCAGTCTTTTTGCTGTTTTTTTTAATAAAACCAGTATCTACATACGCTTTCTTTGTTGCTTATTGAATTGTTTTTACAAAACCACTCCTTTCTGTCTGAACAGGCTTTCAAGACAGCTCAAGGCAAAAACAATTTAAAAATACTGACAGATTAAAATATCTGCCACACATAAACTGAGCAAAGTCTATGAAGACAAGAGAATCATTAGTCAAATGAACTGACATTCGTAGCGTAGGAGCCCGCTGAATGGAACTGGAGAAGATGTTCCATGGCAATGGTGCCACCACAGGAAGAGCCTTGGCTACCTTGGCCACCCATCTTGCCTGCAAAATGAAAGAATACAGACCAAGACCTCAGTATAGAATCTTACTATTTTGGTAGGACCACATGAAAGGGGGCTCTTGCTTAAGGTACCCCAGTCTTAGGGCCTTTAAAGCTTTAGCCTATGATCTAGTTTATGAAATCTTCATTAATAACTTGGTAGTAACTAGGCCCATAGCCACAGGGGGGCAACAAGGGGTGACACCCCACCAAACAATTTTCATGCTCCATCCATCAATCAGTGGTGTTTCTCTTCCCCATCCCACCTGGTATTCATCTTCTGCCTGGTCCTTTTAACTGGAAATGCCAGGGATTGAACCTGGGACCTTCTGCATACCAAGCAGATGCTCTACCACTGAGCCACAGCCCCTCTAGATTTAAAAGAACTATTTGCTTCTGATCTGCCTTTTATAGCACTGAACCGAACCTTAAAATGCTCCCCCCCCAAAAAAAAACGTGTGATGTGCAATAGAGGCATCAGTTGGCGCTCCTCTGTGAAGACCTACTCAGATATCTCCTGCCATTGCTACAAGTCAGTGGTTCTCTAAAGTCCCTGAGCGCTGTTACTTTACAAAGTAACCCAACTTTCTAGCTATTATTAAGTGAATGAGATAAGACATTAACTTCAGTAAGATCTGCTCTGTGCTTCTGGAACAATTCTGGCACAGATAGGCAGATACAACTTTTTGCAAATTTTGTCTCCTACTGGCAGTTTTAGAAGAGCATCTTTTCTTACCTTTCAGAAACTACATGCAGCTTGGTAATTTAAATGAATGGAAGTTTAATGAGAAAAACTAAATTCACTGACTAGTAAGTGCACAGTAGGGGATGTGGGATGATATGAGGCAGCCTGATCTCATCAGAACTGGGAAGCCAAGCAGGGTCCGTACTTGGGTGGGAGACCATCAAGGAAGGCTCTGCAGAAGAAGGCAACAGCAACCCAACTTTTCTTCTCACTTGCCTTGAAAGTTCCTTGCTGGGATCACCATAAATTGTGTGTGACTTAGTGGGACATACACACAAAACTGCAGTAAAGATTTGAATACCAGCAGAGGGGGAGGACTTCACTTCTCTGCCCGGCTCATAGGTTTTGCAGAGGCATCAGATTGCCCACTGATATTGGACTACAGGAATAATTGATTCAATCCAAAGCAACTATTCTTATAAGAACATAAGAGAAGCCAATGTTGGATCAGGCCAATAGCCCATCCAGTCCAACACTGTCACACAGTAGCCAAAAACACCAGGTGCCATCAGGAGGTCCAGCAGTGGGGCCAGGACACTAGAAACCCTTGCACTGTTGCCCTCCCCACAAGCACCAAGAATACAGAGCATCACTCGCCCCAGCCTGAGAGTTCCTATCTATATCTTGTGGCTAATAGACACTGATGGACTTCTGCTCCATATGCTTATCTAATTCCTTCTTGAAGCCGTCCATGCTTGTAGCCGCCACCACCTCCTGTGGCAGTGAATTCCATGTGTTAATCACTCTTTGGGTGAAGAAGTACTT
>NW_015166458.1:455182-476567 GCF_001447785.1 Gekko japonicus | reverse complement strand
CTAGAGCGAAAGGCAGCAAATACCCATCATGATCTTTGTCCTGTAGACCACTCATTGTTGAGGAAATTATCTTGGACAGGACAGGAAACAATAAATAAGGAGCTCAGTCCCAGCAGGATGTGTGTATGGTCCGTTCCGCACTAGACCTTTAACCTTTAATCCTGGTTCGACGCTGTCTCCTACTAGCTATCCTGCACTACCCTCGAGTTCACCCCTCTTTTTATCCCATTTTCCCCCCAATTCTGCATTACATTGTGGTCACCCTGGGTTCAGGCTGCTGTTGCCCTGGAGTATCTGGATCCTGATTTGCTGCCGGCTTTCCCTTTATCTGGAGTGGCCCCAGTGCAGATTTAAGTGTAGAACTGTTTACTCAGCTTCGATCCTCCCCGCCCCTCTCCCGCCATACCTAGGATATTAAGCCCTGGTTTGCTGTTTGCAATGCAGAATTTATAGCCTGGGGCAGGCATGCAAATCAGAGCAGACAAAATTAGTGCAGAAAACAACAGGTAAACAGAGATAGCAGCAAGGTAAACAGCCATGAGTCAAACACAGAGAAAACCCGGGGTGAGGTCCAAGTGCAGAAAGGGCCACACAATTTGCAGTTGACTTTCGGCGACCCCGTAGGGTTTTCAAGGCAAGAGACGAACACAGATGGTTTTGCCATTGCCTGCCTCTGTGGAGCAACCTTGGACGTTTACATAAGAACATAAGAGACGCCAATGTTGGATCAGGCCAAAGGCCCATCCAGTCCAACACTCTGTGTCACACAGTGGCCAGAAATACCAGTGCCATCAGGAGGTCCAGCAGTGGGGCCAGGACATTAGAAGCCCTCCCACTGTTGACCCCCCCCCCAAGCACCAAGAAGACAGAGCATCACTTGCCCCAGAGCCCCTAGCTATACCTTGTGGCTAATAGCCACTGATGGACCTCTGCTCCATATGCTTATCTAATTCCCTTTTGAAGCTGTCCATGCTTGTAGCACCCACCACTTCCTGTGGCAGTGAATTCCATGTGTTAATCACTCTTTGGGTGAAGAAGTACTTCCTTTTATCCGTTCTAACCTGACCGCTCTGCAGTTTCATGGAGTGCCCACGAGTTCTTGTATTGTGAGAAAGGGAGAAAAGTACCTCTTTCTTTACCTGCTCTTTCCCATGCATAATCTTATAAACCTCGATCATGTCACCCCTCAGTCGTCTTTTCTCCAAGCTAAAGAGCCCTAAGCGCTTTAACCTTTCCTCATAGGGAAAGTGTTCCAACCCTTTTATCATTCGAGTTGCCCTTTTCTGCACTTTTTCCAAAGCTATAATATCCTTTTTAAGGTGTGGTGACCAGAACTGCACACAGTACTCCAAATGTAAGTGAGCATGAGTCTCGTTTTGCTACTATATGCTACCCCATGGGGATCTATGTGAACAGGAGACAGCTGTGGTGTTTGCTCTGGTTTTGTACTGTGGTGTTTGCTCTGAAGATGGAGCTGTCCTGGGAAAGGATCCTTCACCTGTGAGCAGGTCAACAGGGGCTTGATGGAAACTCAGGGTGGCTCATAGAAATTTCTGGTAAAGAATGATAAATTCCTGTGGAACAGCTGTGTTATTCCATATCAGTGGAAGCCAGTCTTCTGAAACTTTAAAGACTACCAGTTCAACTAAGCTAAATTTCAGTTCTTTATACAAATTGGGCCCTGACCTGGATAGCCCAGGGCGGCTAGCCTTGTCAGATTCTTGGTAGCTAAGCAGGGTCAGCTCTGGTCAGTCTTTGGATGGGACCAAGGCTCCCTCTAAGCTGTGGAGTCCTGTGAGCAAAAATTCTACTTTCTGAGCTTACTGGCATTAAAGTTGTGAGTGAGCAATTTGGTTACTGCATAAATTAGTTTGATCTGGAGCCGTCCTTCCTGAGCTAAGATAAAAATGTGTGAGCCAGAGGCTAAAAAACGGTGAGCTAGCTCACGCTAACTCAGCTTAGAGGGGACACTGGGTAGAACACCTCCAAGGAAGTTCAGGGTTGTGAGGCAGTGGCAACAGCAGTGGCAACCTACCTCTGAATTTATCTTGCCTTGAAGATCCCAGGTTGCCATAAGTCAGCTGTGACTTGATGGCAAAAAGAAAAAAGAAAGAAGTGGACTCTAGCCCATGGGAGTATATTTTTTCAATATATTTGTTAGTATTTGAGGTGCCAACACTTCTTTTTTGTTTCTAATTATGAGCAAAGGCTAACGTCCTTACAGCAATGTGATTTGTTTCAGAAGCACGAATTTTTCATTTACTGTGAACTTTTGCACACTGTATTTTTATTAACATGAACACTGCAATCATAGACATACTGGGAAGCAAAGCCATGCTATTTATTTCTTAGCAGAGTTGCAGTGCTTAATTGATTTCGATTGATTAAAAACTTATAGGTTAATTAAAAGATGCCCATGATTTATTGGGTAGCAGGTTTGAGAAATAAGTGTGTTTGCATGCATATACACACATGCTCATAAAAACAACTGGTAGCAGGCACTGTTGCAGAAGAAGCATACTCCTTCTTGCACAGGAGGGAATGCCTCTTGCAAGATAGTTCCTTCTCTGAACTGGCTGTGCAGCATGAGAAACTATGAAAAGGTTAGAATGAGGTTTTGTGGTAGCAATAATTAGAAAATCTGGCCATCGAAGTACATAAACCTGAAGGCTGAACAATGAGTTTGTCTCCTATATCCAAAGAAAATTCATCAATGCCTGGCGTGGATGGCTTTAAAGTGACATTAGGCAAATTCACGGAGAATAGATCCATCAGTGGCTGTTAGCCGTGATAGCTAAATGGAGCCTCCATTTTCAGGGGTAGTATACCAGTGACAGTTGCTCAAAGAAAGCAATAGCAAAGAGGATTTGGCCTCTACACGTGGGCTTTCCAAATGCTCTATGCACACCACTGCTCCCTTTGTACTCCATCATATGGAAATTTCTCTGCTTGGTGGGGAAAGGACGGAGTCGGATAAAAATCAGATCAATCAGTCACTAAATAGTCCCTCACATGCATGTCCATTTTGATGTACTAGCACTATGTCATTGTTTTATTATGAATTTTATAGTATTTATTAATCTTATTGTATTTTGACTTATGTACGCCACCTTGATCCAGTTTGTACCAGCATGGGGGGGGGGGTATAAATTGGAAATAAATAAATAAATAAATGTTAAAGGCAGACTCCTTCCTCTCTATTTTTTTTTTTGCATGATTCTGTACCACCATTCAGCTAATTTGAACCCAGTGGGCCCTCTGACCACAAGGTAGAATTGAAATTTTCATCCTCCTTGTTCACCAACTCGTTTGTCCAGTTGATGTCTTTTGAAAACAGCATTTTGCGGCCTTACGTCAGAGAGCTACTGACCAGCTCCTTATCAGCTGAATTCTATCTACAGGAAACTGGTAAGCAAGAAAAATCCCAAGCCGTGTCCTAAGTTCTTATCTGATCCTTAGCCACTCTGCCTTCAGCCTGGGGCCCATGCAGCTAAATCCAGTCCATATATGTCACAAAGGTGAAGAGCGTGACTAGCAGGCAACCACAAAACCAGTGTGCAAGCCCTGACCCTTTCTGCAAGTGAAGGGCAACTTGGAAACCCTCTTTGCCACCAACCAATAACTGCCCGAAAGAATCTACCTTTTTGTTTTGTAACCCTGACCTTCTTAAAAAAATTGCTTATGGTAGATCATAATCTTGCCTTTGCAGTGATTACGGGAAGAACAAAGCACGGTTCTAAATACCCCTTTACTTATAGCAAAGGGCATGATGGCACAGGAGAAGCTAGGTTCATAGAAAGAGAGTTTTAATCTGTGCAAAAGCGTTACGCAACCAAACCGTGAAATTGTTTTAAAACTGGGTGGAGAGGGGTGGGTGAGGGTGGAGCTGAAAGAAATCTGGGAGAAATCTCAAACAAGTTTTCTTCCTTTTTTTTAAAAAAACAAAACAACTTGCAGATTTATACTTGAATTGAGGGCCCTGGGGAAAATTGGGGCAAAAATTGTTCAGCCTGGCAACGGAGTTCTTTACATAAGAGCATTCAAACATATTTAAAGGGCTTCTGCTTTGTGTGTGTTTGAGAATCAAAGATAGCTGGTTGTTATTTTTATCCAGGTTATATCATACAGGCAATGTACACATGATTTATTTTTTAGTACCTTATTTTGTGTGTGACTTTTTAGGATGGTAAAAATTGTAAGGAATTTGGGGGGGGGGAATGGAAGCATGCACAAAGTGTTCTCGAAGTATCTTCCAAAAGCAAATCTTTAAACAAAATTTCTTAAAATTCGAACAAATGTCAGTGACACTCCCCCCCCACGCACCAGTTTCCACTTCGAACAAATGTCAGTGACACTCCCCCCCACACACACGCACCAGTTTCCATACTGATGCTTTGTATAGTGATAGATTTCATTTGTGTCTCATCTTTCCTTCAGGGATTGGAGAGCTTCCCTTGTATCTTTGCAACAATCTGGTAAGGCAGATGAGATCCATTGGTGAACTTCATAGATCTGACTTTCTGCTTCTTCACCATCCCAGCCTAACAGTCCCTAGTCACTGGTGCGTACTGAATCTTGTATGTGTGTTCTTCAGGCATTCAGTGCTTTCGGGTAAAGCGTTTCGCATTCATTATCTACCTGAAAGGAAAATGGCCCTGACTGTAAGATAATCCCCTAGGAAAAAAGGATTTACATGGGGGGGAAATCAAATTGCTTTACATAACTGTAACTTGTATGTGAATTTAAGATATCCCCTTCTTTACCTTGATGGCACATGTGGAAAAAAACCGTCTTTCTTTAAGGTGAATAGGATTGTTGTTGCTATTATTTATTAATACGGTGTTATCACTGTATAGAAGTCCAACAGCAACACAAATCAGGCCCCTGCCCCAGCCTAAATAATCCTTACAACAACAACCCTGTAAGATAGGCTAGTATTATTAGTCCCCTATCTTAGTTGGGGGTTGCCTAAGACCAGATAGTATATTCATGAAGCCAGAATTGAATAGGAGACTGCTTAGTTGACAGCTTCATCGCCAAGCAATTACACTAGTTCTCAGAAGAAATTAACCGTGAAGAGTTACACCTAGGGTTGCTGGCAACCCCTGAGAGATTTTGCGGGCAAGACTACATGTCATGCAGTATCACACAATGCTGCAGTACCACTTCTGATAATGTAACCAGAAGTGACATCACACATTGCTGTGGTGCTCTAGCAATCCCCTAAAACTCTATGCTAGAACATCGTGGCAAGGCAGAACGTCACTTGTGGTTATGCAACCAGAAGTCATGTCACAGCGTTTGCTGTAATAGTACTCCTCCTCCCGACCCTTGAGGCAGGGGGGAAGTCTCTTGCAGGAGACCTGATCCCTATAGGTACATCCCTCTAAGCCCATTAATGGATTTATAAGGGTGTAGTGCTGCTTAAGATTGCACTGTCAGGTATTTATGTGGATGGCAGAATTTGATGGGCATCTCTCCACATCTTCATGATCAACTAAGAGAGCCAGTTTGGTGTAGTGTTAGGAGCACGGACTCTAATCTGGGAGAACCATGTTTGATTCCCCAGTCCTCCACATGCAGCTGCTGGTGTGACCTTTGGTCAGTTACAAGCTCTTTCAGAGCTGTTCTCTCATGAGCAGTTCTCAAAAGAGCTCTCTCAGCCCCACCTACCTCACAGGGTGTCTGTTGTGGGGAGGGGAAGGGAAAGGAGATTGTAAGCTGCTCTGAGACTCCTTCGGGTAGTAAAGGGTGGGGTATAAATCCGAACTCTTCTTCTTCTTCCAAAGGTGTCCACTGTTCTATTGACATGTTCCGTGTGTGTGTGTGCGCGCGCGTGTGCGCTTGTAAAGTACCATCAAGTCAGAGCCAAGTCAGCGCGTGTAAAGTACCATCAAGTTTTTAAGACAAGAGACTTTCAGAGGTGGTTTGCCATTGCCTGGTTCTGTGTAGAGACTCTGGTATTGCTTGCTCATCTACCATCCAAATACTAATGAGGGCAAACCCTGCTTAGCTTTTGAGATCTGATGATGTCAGGCTATACTGGGCCATCCAGGTAAGGTCTGCCATTACTGGCACCAAAACTCTGGAACTCTCTCCCCAGAGAGAGACTCCCCTGTCCCCCTTCTGATGCTGTCTTCCACCAGCAGGTGAAATCTTTTTTTAGTTTGCTTTGGTGTTCCGTCAGTGATCCCTCCTTCCTACCCAGTTGGCTTTTTTAATGATTTTAATGTGTATTTTAGCTTCTTTTTAATTGTTTAAATGATGTATTTTTGTTCAGTTTTAATGGTTTCTAAGATGTGTTTTTATTATGTATGGTTTTACATGTGAAACATGCACATGTGAGCCAGTTTGGTGTAGTGGTTAAGTGCGCGGACTCTAATCTGGGAGAGCCGGGTTTGATTCCCCACTCCTCCACTTGCACCTGGCTGGATGACCTTGGGCAAGCCGTAGTTCTGGCAGAGGTGTTCTTGAAAAAGAGCCGTTTCTGTCAAGAGCTCTCTCAGCCCCACCTACCTCACAAGGTGTCTGTTGTGGGGAGGGGAAGGGAAAGGAGTTTGTAAGCCGCTCTGAGACACCTTTGGGTAGTGAAGGGCGGGGTATAAATCCAATCTCTTCTTCTTCTTTTAGTCTGTTAGACACCTTAGTAAATCCGATGAGGGCCGAAAAGTGGAGTATAAATGTTGTAAATAAATTTAAAAAATACTGTTCATACCAAGTGGGGCCTGGTTGAGTCTGTCATGGTGGCTGCTGTGTTTCTGGTCCTCAGCAGCTTTACTGGGAATACTGGGGAAATTCCCAAGGGGAAGACAAGCAGTCCAATGTAAGATGCTGCTCAGAGAAAGTGTATGGAGTGTTATTCTTTATTTCCTTAAGTGACTAAGCACTGTGATGGGCAGCATTGTGCTAGGCACCAAATGACCTCAGATGCTGAAAAATTGTCTACATGCAAGGGCTAGTCCGGGTTGTTTGCCCTCTTTTCAAGGCACAGTAACATATATCTGCTTATACCCCGGCTTGTTTTGTTTCACACAAACATACAAGAGCAACCTGGAATCAAGAGCTGTTTTATGGTCACACTAGGTGACTAAGCATTAGAGTAGCCGGAAAACTAGAGAAAGTGCTGAGTTTAAAAGAAAGAAAGAAAAATCATGTGATCCAAGGCCTTTATTGACTTTATGGCCACTACCCCACAAAGAAGGATCCATTTCTGAGCCCTCAGTATAAAGTTACAAAAACCACATCGTAATGGAAGTATTAAGCTCCATTTTTTAGAAAAGGCACACACAAACCTTTGGGACCTGCCTGAAGACAATGGGCCATGTTTATTCAGCCACTCATTGCTGTTTGACAAAGGAGAGTAATCTCTGAGGAACAGAGGAATTGGTCATGTGTGAGGAAATAGAAGATGTGAAATTCAACAAACTCTCCAAAGTGATACCGAGTTCAGAATCTTGTGTTGCTGTTATTATTGTTGGAACGAAAACTGAAAAAGAAATGATTTTTTAAAAGTGTATGTATTACTGATCTCGAGGCCACGGTGGCTCAGAGGTTAAGATGCTGAGCCGCAGATCAGAAGATCTGTAGTTTGGACTTCCGGTTTATGGTAACACGCTGGCGGACGCATCTCCTGGACCTCCCGGGGATGTGATTTGCGCACCAGCGGAAAGGAGGGGCAGCGACGGGTCGCTACCTCCCCCAAGAGCCTTGGCAAAAGGCTCCCAGCCATGGGGCTTTTGAGGGGTGACCTCTTCACCAGCGCAATGCTGGGGAATTGAGGCACTCCTCCACCCTGACGGTCCTGCCACTGAGTGTCCATACGGATCTAGAGCCGCTGACCGGGACAAGCGTCGGAGATCAAGCATTTTGAATGTGTGCCGCGCGAGGTCGTATGACCAACACTGAACAGTGAGTCAGGTTAAAGCGAATACGAGAATTTAAAAAGAAAGCTACCCCCTGGGAACGGCGAGAAAAGCGAGCAGGGAGGGGCCCTCCCATGCACATGAACTAAGCAATGAAATACTAAGGGGGGGAGCGGAAGAAAAAGCGTTGAAATCTGTTTTGAGAGACTTACCAGAGCGTGGATAAGCATATGGGCGTATTTCAGAGACTTTAGCAAGTTTTCATAAAAGTAAACAATCCATAAAGATGGTGGGGAAGAGGGCAGAGAAAGACCAACCAGCAAAAGTAAAACCAGCGGGGACCATGAGCCCTTGACCGGAAGAGGTCACTGAGTTCTCCAAAATGTTGGCAGATTCCTTGCGCCCTCTGCTGGACCAGATGACTAACATCAAACAACAGCTGACAACTCTAAACCAGAATCTTGCAACTCAGCAGCTCCAACTAACTGAGACTTTAAAAATAATGGAGCAAACTGCTGAGAAGGTGAAGGAAATGGATGCCAACACTAAAAAAGTCAAGAAAAAGGTGCAAAAGCTGGAAAAGAAACAAGCTTCGGAAGAATCACAACTTTTACACTCGGCGGCCATGGCGCCCAGGTCTTGCAAGTAGGCGCTGCCGGGCGAGGAGGCGGAGGCGGTGGAGACGGGTTACTACCTCGCCGGGGCTGTCATCCGGAGGGGCGGGGTGCGCGCGGCGGTGAGTGAATCCGTTGCGGGAGCGGTGGCAGCGGCCAGCAGTTTTTCCTGGGTGGCTCCCGCGGCGCTGCGAGTTCGAATGCGGGGCTCTCTGCGACGCAAACCCCGAGTCGTGCGGGGTGGGAAAACAGGGTTGCCGGCGTGTGAGGAGCTGCTCTCTGTCAGCTGGAGATCAGTTGTAAAAGCGGGAGATCGGAAGCCCAGTTTCAGGCGTCCTTTGCGCTGTCGAGTCTTGCAGGGCAGTGGTCGCTGCGCCGCCGGGGAGGGGGGAATGGTCGGAGCCCTCTCTTGGGGGGGGCGTTCCCTCACCGAAAAGAGGGGGCTGGTTTGCTGATAGGTGATAGGGGTTGGGCTGCGGCGGCGGGGGCGGAGTGTCCTTCTCGGCGGCAGCCCAGAGAACTGGAAGGCAGGGCGGCCGCCCGGGTGTTACCTCGCCTTGCCGGAGAGTCAATGGGTTCGGTGGGAATTACTACCGCGCGGCGGAGTCAGCCTTTGCACTTGGAGCCAGAGGCGGGACTGCATTTGAGGGAAGGGCTCCGGGCGCCGCTGGCGGTGGGCATTGCGACGTTGAAGGAGCCTCGCGTTCCCTACTCCGGGTCGCCGATTGCGGATCACCTACCCCGAATGCTGTTGAAGGCGCTAACCCGCAGAAGCAGGCAATGCGAGCCATATGTGCGAGGTCGCTCTAAGTCAGCTGCGGCTTGACTGATTCCCTCCCCAGCTCCGAGGCGCTTGCTGATTCCCCCCGGGCCTCGCTGCCCTCCCGCCCGGCTCCGAGGCAGCGAGGGGTGGCAGCGAGGGGTGGCAGCGAGGGGTGGCAGCGAGGGGTGGGGGACGCTCTGGCACTTTCGGGGGGGTTTAAGTATCCCCCGATATTTTTCTCCAGATTTTAGATTTTTGTGCAGGCGTGGGGACCGCCCCACGTGCGCACAAACATCTCCTCCCCCCCCAGGGGCCCCCGATGTGCAGATTTAGATATCCGCACAGAGGGGGCCACTTCGGTATTAGATATATAGATCTTCTCAAAAGAGTGGAGATGAATGGCATGAAGCAGGTAATGTGAAAAGTTTACAATCATATCTATGCACATGATGGAGGAAATAGTTCATGCTATTCTGCAAACTGTTTGAGTGCCTCTCATAGGTGAGTGCATGGATCTTGTCAAGAAAAGCAGTTATCAGTTATCTGCATACACAACTCTGCTTGTATTTGCTTAATGCATATTTTAATGTATTTTATGGAAAAAATCTCCTCTGGGGGGCCGAAAAAAAAAAGATCTGTAGTTTGGCAGTTCAAGACCCTAGTGCTGCGTGATGTCTCTGGCCCCAGCTCCTGCCAACCTAGCAGTTCGAAAGCCATTAATTGCAAGTAGATAAATAGGTACCACTTCGGTGGGAAAGTAACAGCATTCCATGCTCCTCAGTGTTTAGTCATGCCAACCACATGAGCACAGAAATGTCATTGGACAGCACTGGCTCTTCGGCTTGGAAACGGAGATGAGCACCGCCCCCTAGAGTGGGATTCAACCGGCTTTTGAGCAAGGGAAACCTTTATCTTTACTATTACTGATCTCCACCACAAAAAAAGTCTGTTGCTTCCATAGAACTCCTCTACATATAGGGTTGTCAACCTCCAGGGGGCAGCTGGAGATCTCCCACTATTTCAGTTGATCTTCGGACAACCAAGATCAGTTCCCCTGAAGAAAACAGCTGCTTTGGAGGGTGGACTTTATGGCACTATATCCAGAAATTTCCTAACCCAGAGCTGGTAACCCTATCTAGAAGCCGTTTTTAATTTGGGTGGCCCACAGTGTTACTTCTCAGAAGAGGCTTTTCTCTTTATTTTTTCAGATCTCTTCATACAGTAGAAAAGAGTAAGAGTCCAGTAGCTCCTTAAAGACTAACAAAAACTGTGGCAGGGTAGGAGCTTTCATGAGTCACTGCTCACTTCTTCAGGACTCTTTTCTACCGCTACTGACGGACTAACATGGCTACCCATTGAGACCCTAACCATTCCCACTTTTACTGGACCTGTTCTTTAATCCATAAATCTTCAGCCTCAGCAATGAGAGAGTTTCTTGCCTGTTACCTGGGAGACTTCGGCAGGTGAGACATGGGAAAAAGTACCTCGGTGATGAGTCGACATCACTTCCATCTGAAAATCAGAGCGACAACACCACACCAATGCTCTAGGATTTCACTGGATCTTTATGGTTAAAAACCATAGAGATTGGGAACATTCCTAGATCATTGCCAACATCACTTCAGGGTTCCATTCGGAAGTGTTATCAGTGCGCTTCTAATATCCCCCCATTTCCCTCATGCTGCTTAACTGAGTACCGGTGGTCACAGGGGAGCATTTGCAGGAATTTGCCCACCAACAGTGGGCAAATAGAAACCCTATGCCTTGCTCCCCACACAACTTCCCTCGGTTCTTTCCACATTCACAGACTTTATTCCAGAGAGGTATTATTTGCAGTAAATACGAAAGTTCCATATCACATCTTAAAGCCTAAAGCTGCTTAGTCTGAAGTGACACAAGACTGTCCCTTGTGTCAGAGAGAGCCAATGTGGTGTAGTGTCTAGCACATTAGACCAGGTCTGGGAAGATCCAGGCTCAGGCCCATGCTTGCTGTGAAGTTTATTAGAAGACCTTCTCTCTCAGTCTAACTTACCTCCCAGGGTTGTAACAAGGATAAAATTGGGGTTGAGGGACATTTACAACATCTTTGGAGGAAATGTGGGATAAAATGTAATAATAATGACACTGTTTTAATGATAACCTTCCTTTTAGACTCCTCAGGGGAGGGGGGTCTGTTCTTTTCATTCATGCTGTAAAACACCGTATGTGTGCGTGGGAATTGGTAGATTTGTATATATAATAAATAGTATTTTGGGAGGCAAGACACATAACTTGACTATTGTTCTTGTTAAAGCAGATCAAACAAGCATCAATGCAGATCCACTCAAACAACAGCCGCTGATAACGCCTTTACAAAAACCATCTCATTTTCACAGCTTGGTTTGCAAGCTTTTGTGTAACTTGAAGGTTTGCATACTGCTTTGTGAGCATTGGCCAGTCCGAATAATCCCCCCCCCCCGTCCTTGAGATTTTCTTTCTTTAGCGATGTCTGTCAAGCGAATACAGTGCAAGAAATTTATTTATTTATTTATTTATTTATTTATTTCACAGGTTAGCTGTAGTGAAAACTATCTTGTTTGTTCCCCATTGTCAGCTATGCTGCCATAGTGGTAAGAGGGGTCAGATGCTTCAAAATACTGCTGCATTCCTTTTGTGCTTCTTCACTGCTTGCTTATCTATAGCTGTGCAGGTGGTGTGGTGTCTGGGAGTGAGGGAACCGTGGGAGCGCTGTCGGTTCCCAGCTTTGGCTCTAACGGCCTGGGGCTCCTTCTCCCCCGTGCGGGAATGTGGCTAATTGGCCTAAGGAGGGGGGGTGCATACGAATACCCTATATCCCATTATGCTTGTAGAGGTGACGCCATTCTTAACAGTGCCTTTGTTAATGTATCTATAGCTCTTCAATCAAGTATAACCTTTCTAATAAGCGTGTACTCAGTTGTTGGCTGTGGAACCTGACACCCATCAGCAGGAGGGGAATTCCAGCCTATTTCTGATGACAACGGAGAGCCCTGGAGTCAACACAAAAAAAAAATAGGTGTGGATTCCCCCCCCCCGGAAATCTGATAGAAGGAGTAATGAGAACACTAATATACAGCCAGTGTGGTACAGTGGTTAGGCTGTTACTTGAGTGACTAGGAATGCCAACAGGACAGCCCAGAGAAAAAATGTCCTGCCCTTTTAATGGAGGCCCAATGAATGGGATGTTATTTACCAGGTGATGCTATTGACCTCCATGCCACGAAAAGCTTCATCTGCCCATTTCTACACATTAAACCTCTATTAAGGGGGGCAGGACCATTTTTCTCCTGGTTGTTGGCAAACCCATGGGAGATCCGGCTTCCAGTCTCGACTTGCTATGAAAACTTTACTGAGTGGCCGTGAGCCAGTCATTCTCTTTTAGCCTAACTAGGTGGGTTGGGAAATTCCTGGAAATTTTTTTTGGGGGGATGGAGCCTGGGGAGGGCAGGTCTGGGAGGGGAGGGACCTCAGCAGAGTCAGAAGAGTATTATGCCACAGAATTCGCCCTTCAGAGCAGCAGTTTTCTCCAGGGAAAATTATCTCTGTCATCTGGAAATCAGTTGTAATGCTGGAAAATATCCAGTGAGTCCCCACCTGGAGGTTGGTAACGCTAAGCCTAACCCAGAGGTCATTTCGGGGGGGATCGTGGGGGAATGCAGTTCCCCCGGGTGAGGTGCGGGGGGTGGGGCACATGACAAAGCCCCGCCCCCTGCTTCCGGCCGCCCCGCTTCCGGCCCTCATTCAGCCAGGAGGAGGCAGGAGAAGAGGGAGGGTAAGTTGCTTCCTCCCTGCCTCTCCCCACCCCTGCCTGCCTGGAACCAGGGAGGGCCTTTGCGGTGCTTCCTTGCACTCCCGCCGGTGATGTCAGGGGGTGTGGCCTTATGACACACTTACGGTGATGTCAGGGTGTGTGGCATATGCTAATGAGTTATGCTAATGAGTTCCCCTAGCTCTTTTTCTACGAAATGACCCCTGGACCTACCTCACTGGGTTGTTGTGAGGATTAGACTAGGACTGCCAACTGTGCGTTGGGGAATTCCTGCAGATTTGGAGGGGGGGAGGAGCCTGGGAAGGGCTGGGTCTGGGGAGAGGAGGGACTTGAGCAGCATATGATGCCACGGAGTCTGTCCTCCAAAGCAGCCATTTTCTCCAGGAGAACTGGTCCCTGCAGTCCGGAGATGAGCTGTAATTCCAGGAGATCTCCAGGCCTCACCGGGAGGCTGGGAACCCTAGATGAAATGGAAGAAGGGGTACCAAATATACTGCCCTGAACTTCTTGAAAGAAGGATGAGATTCAAATGCACTAAATACATTAAAAAAACAATGACAACAAAATCTATCAAAACATGGGAGTTTCCGGATTTCAGAAGTTATAAATTAGTATTTATGGTCTGCAATTTTGACTTTTCAGATGAATACCTCTTTAGTAAGAATCCAACAGAGTTGTCGTTGTTGTTCAATCGCACAGTCGAGTCCGACTCTTCGCGACCCCATGGACCAGATCACGCCAGGCTTTCCGGTCTTCCGCCGTCCTCTGAAGTTTGCTCAAATTCATGTTCGTTGCATCTATGACACTGTCAGAACAGAGTGCAGAATGCAAAATAATTTGTGACCTCTTTACTCAGGGTCATCAAACTTCAGTCCCTGTGGTATGCTAAGTTTAAATCCAAACATGAGCTTGAAATAGTTTCAGGTTATCTAATTTCACTATGAGGAATATCCTCACATGTTCATCAGTTGCAGTTTATGCTCATTTGCTATTACTGATGAGACTGAAGAAAGATTGTTCCCTTTGTATCTCGATTCTGCTCATGGGGTGCGGGGGGCAGGGATAGGGAGACAGGGACTGCTTTTTTAAAAAACAAGAACACTTTTTTAATTTTAATTTTTTTTTTTTAAGTGCTCACTTTCTAAGGAAGCATCCTGCACATTTCTCCACCTGTCTCTGGCAGGGCAATCTCCTTTGCCAGATTTTTCGACATTTTCTTGGCAAATCCAAAGAAGGTTATTATCAGATCGGGATTAGCTGGCAATCAAGAGCCACTGAAGGTTTTTTTTTAAAGATGCTCATGAATGTGGTTTGCATGTGTGTGATGCTCAATAATTTCATGCTGAAAGGTTCATGACATTCCCCCCCTCCCGCATTGCTGTTGTTATCATATGGGACTTGCATCTTTGCACAGTTTGATTCCTTCTGGCCTATGGTTAATAGAGAAAAAAAATACAATGCAATCCTAAACAGATTCATTCAGAAGTAAGTCTCACAGACTTAAATAGGATTTACTTGCAGATAAATGTACACATGATTGCAATCTTACGATGCTACCCTAAGCAGAATTACATCCTTCTGAGCCCATTGACCAATGGACTTTTTTCTTTCTGCCATCAGGTTGCAGCTGACTTATGGCAACCCCGTGGGGTTTTCAAGGCAAGAGAACATTCATATGTGGATTGCCACTGTCTGCCTTTGCATCACAACCCTGGGATTCCTTGGTGGTCTCCCATCCAAATGCCGACCAGGACCAACCCTGCTTAGTTTCTAAGATATGACGAGATTGGGCTAACCTGGGCTATCCAGGTCAGGGCACCAATGGACTTAGAAGGTGTAATTCTGTTTAGGATGGTGCTGTCAGGTCCCTACCACTGAGAGATGTGTGTGTTTGTGTGTGTGTGTGTGTGTGTGATGGAGGGAGAATCTTCCCCTTCCTCCTCCTTCATCCAACCTCCAGGTAATCCATACTGTTCACTATGTCTTAGCCAACATCTGATTCACTCCCTTGGAGCTTTTCCAAGAATGAAACCACAGAATGGATTTGGGGGGGGGGAGGGAAGATAACGTCACAATGTGCAGAGATGTTTACCAGATAAAATGCATGAACACTTTTCCCAACGGCTCGATCCCTGCAAGAGGGCATGAATAAAGCCTCTTCCTATTGAATCGCTTTTCACAAAGCCAGCCCGACACAAATGTGAACAATTGACTCACAGTTTCACCATGGATGAGAAATGCCCTGGGCATGAGGAACAGATTCATGCAAATCAGGTCGATGGAGAATTAGGCCAGAGGAGTGTCGTTCCCAATATAACACCCACTGCGCAGACTTCTGCAGCTAGTCATTCATTGACAGGGGAAGAGATGGGGAAATTCCCCCAGTCCAGGGCTAGTTATATCTTTATCACTTCCCAGGTATTAAACCTTCAATAGGCAGCCACCTGAGGATTTCATTTATTACCTAGGAACCACAGCTTCCACACCTTCCCTGCAGCTCTTTCGGTAGACCCCTGGCCCTGACTTTCCAAGCCTGCTTCTCAAACTGGCACCCTGCAAATCACAGCCCAATCCTACACCCCCTTGGAAGTCAACAGAGGACTGCAGCCACAGGCACTTGGAGATGAATGCTTTTACAATGGCTGCTTGTGGCTTTGAAACCTTGTTGGTAATTTGCATGTAACTAGCTTGGAGAAGTTCAGTTATTCCAACAGTGTGCTGAACGTGGTGGTGCAATTCTGTCCCCACGCCACCAAGCAGTGGCACCAGGGCAAGCTCGGAATAGTTGAAGACCATTCAGGCTGCTGCTGCTGAAATATAAAGTTCTCATGCTCTGAAGTTGCTCTGGTGCCCACTGAAAATCTCTCTGATGTTCTCATCCACTTCCAAAAGAATTTAGTTTGGGCTGTGCTTAAGCCAGCTGGACTGCAGAAGGGCAGCTCCAGATGCTCCCATGTCACTATTTGCCAGGGCCATTCCCTGCTCCTGATGAATCACTGCCCCTTGTTATAGTTCCTCTTTTTGTTTTTCAGGAATGCAACAAGATCTCTTATGTGCTGATAGACAGACAGACAGACAGCTAGATCTGACCCTGGTTTCTTGTATTGTGGGAGAGAAAGAAAAGTATCTCTCTGTCCAACTGACTTACAGCTGCCATGTAGGGTTTTCAAGGCAAGACATGGTCAGAGGTGGTTTGCCATTGCCTGCCTCTGCAAGCCTGGACTTCCTTGGTGATCTCCCATCCAAGGACTAACCAGGACTGACCCTGTTTACCTACTGAAAGTTGACAAGCTAGGGCTACCCCGGGCGATCCAGCTCACATGAATGGTGTGCATTCTCAGCTGCTATTAAAGACCTAGGATGCTATTCAGTAAAACTAAAATAAATAAATAAATAAATAAATAAATAAAACCTAGCCAAAAGTGTACTCTGTGCCTAAGCAGAAGTAGATCTGGTTTTGAAATGTTTATCAAAGTGTGAACCAAACTCTGGTCTTTAAAAGCAAAAGCATTTTACCTTCATTATAGAAAAGCACTGTGCACATGGGCAGCATTTCTGAATATAAAACTTCTTTCCACTTTTAGGAGGGAACGGTGTTCTGCATACAGTTGCCAACTCCAGGTTAGGAAATTCTTGGAGCCTGGGGAGGGAGAGGGTTTGGGGAGGGGAGGGAACTCAACAGGGTCTAAGGCCATAGAGCCCACCCTCCACAGCAGCCATTTTATCTGGGGGAGCTGATCTCTGTCAGATGGAGATCAGTTGTAATTCTGGGGGGATTTCCAGTCCCCACCTGGTGGCTGGCAACCCAGACTTCTGCAATGCTTATCAGCACTTTCTTGATTTTTGAAAACAAAATCCCAGTCATAGCAGCTACCTGCTCATCACTGTCAGAAACTGGAGGTGCAGTTTTGCACTCCATAACACATCCGCATGAAGGCAGCATGCAGAACTTCAGCCTTCGTGGCAAAGGAGTCACATGACTGGTCACCACAAGCGGGTGGGCACATGAATGAGCACTGGTGAGCAGTAGCCCTGAGTATCAGCTCCCATGTGGCTCATGGGAGACACACAGAGGATATATTATGGCAAAGTGTGATGCCCAGGAGGGGATTGACTGACTACTACTTAACAGTGCAAAAGGGTCTTCAGTGTTTCACGTTAAAAGCGTTAAAAGCAGTGGGATTTGGTCAGATCCTACTTTGTTGTTAGAAAAACAAGTGGCAAAATTGGCTAGAACCACATAGGTTCCAGAGTTTATAGACCCTCCTAGACACAGACCCATCCACAGTGATCAAGTACAATCTTTAAGCAGGTCTACTGTGATACTCTCTTCATGGGGCTGCCCTTCAATACAATCTGGAAGCTCCCACTAGCCCCAAATGCTAGGGTCAACTGCAACAAGCCAATTTCTTTGTATCACTCTGCTACTGGGTTCAATTCATGGTGCTGCTTTGTACCTTTAAGGTCCTGCACTGATTTCCACGGACCACCTATATATGAATCTGTGCTCCAGTTGCATTCTTCATACTAGAATTAATTGATTATGCCCCCAACTTTCACTGTTCTTGGGTCTTCTCAATTGTCAGATCCCTTCATCACAGGCCAGGCAGGCAGATAAGATTATCCTTTCAAACTAGAAATGATTGGAAATGTCCTTGTGGTCTTGAAAGTGTTTGGGTGTGTTGTTTTATTTGCACTGTACAGCTTGTGTTGATCAATTTGTTTTAAATGGTTTTGATTGCAAAGGCAAAGTTTAAAAAAAGGTTCAAAATAAATGAATAAAATGCATGTGTGGATCTGTTCCCTCTGTTGTGCTTTGGACTGGAACATATTGAATTTACAGCATGAAAACTGTTCATGTCTATTGCTCCATAGCATCATGTAAGAGCAGGATCATGAGCCAAAGAAGTTGCAATCAGAGATTTACAAATATAGATTTCAAGTGGGGGACCCATGGGATTCACAGCGTGGGGGAATCCTATCCCTTCCCATTACCCATCCCAGTGTGGCTCTAGGCCCCACCACCTACCTGTGAACCCGGCCACAGCAACCGCGGTGTCTGGGAGCCACTCCAAGCCTGGAGCAGCTCCTGAAGCCTGCCACTGCCACTCCTGGCATCCACTGCAGCCAGGCCTGAAGCAGCTCCTCGAGTCAACTGCTGCCAGCTCTACAGAATCAAGGTATTTTGGTGGGAAGTTATGTTTTATTTGGGAAGCAAATTTAAAACACCAAAGTTTTTTTTTTTTTTAAGATTTCAGGAAATCTATTTCATGTCACTGTGGCAATGATCCACAGATTTAGATATCCACAGAAGGGCACCACACATCACTATTAGATATATAAACAAGTGTGGGCCCGTGATACTTGCTGGGGGAAATCCCCCCCCACACACTTTTTCACCAGGCCCAGTATTCACTGCTAGGAGCAGCACACCCAGGGGCTGCCCCAGGGGCTACACAGCTGCCAGGAGTGGGCCCAATGCAACTCCAGAGTTACCCATTGCTGGTGGCCTGCCCCGCATGGCTCCCAGGCTACATGGCAGCCAGCACTGGGCCCAGCAGGGCTCTCAGGCTGAGCAGTTGTAATTCCACCCAGGTCCCAGGCTGTGCAGCCATTTACCACTGGATCCAGTGGGGCTCCTGTGCTATGTGACCGCCGGGCCCAGTGCAACTCAGGAACTATAGTAGCTGCTGGAGGTATATGCTACTTTTAGGGTTGCCAGGTCTGAATGCTGTGCCGGCAGGACGGGGGAGGAAACTTTCTGGGAGTGGGGTGGAGCACCATGACGTGCTGACATCACGCGGAAGTAACGTTAGCATGTTGGGGATGTCACACGGTGATGCTCTGCCTTGGGGGCGAAACTCTATGGTAAAATCAGTCTCAAACCACAGGATGTTGCCCCAAAACAAGAGCATCTCCTGGATGGCCAAGGCTAGCATGATCTCATCCAGTCTCAGAAGTTAAAAAGGGTTGGCCTGCTTAGTATTTGGATGGGAGACCACCAAGGAAGTCCAGGGTCGCTACATCAAGGCAGACAATGGCAAGCCACCTCGGAACATCTCTGTCCTTGAAAACCCTGTGGGATCACCATAAGTTGGCTGCAACTTGACGGCAAACTAATCATCATCATCATCATCATCATCATCATCATCATCATCATCATCATCATCATCATCCATAATAAATGGCACATTTATTCTGCACAGAGCTGTTCTGTGCTGTGTTTTGTGTGTGCGTGCATGAAGTATGTCTGAACAAATGTCATTCCTCCATGCTTTCAGTTTGAAAAATAGGAATTTTGAGACTTGGCAAGCCTTTTGGAGGTGCCAAAGAGCATACCTTTTTTCCCTTTATTTATTTATTTTTTAAAGCTCCAATATGAGAAAGTCTTTTTGTAGAAGCCACCTCGGAACATCTCTGTCCTTGAAAACCCTGTGGGATCACCATAAGTTGGCTGCAACTTGACGGCAAACTAATCATCATCATCATCATCATCATCATCATCATCATCATCATCATCATTATCATCATCCATAATAAATGGCACATTTATTCTGCACAGAGCTGTTCTGTGCTGTGTTTTGTGTGTGCGTGCATGAATTATGTCTGAACAAACGTCATTCCTCCATGCTTTCAGTTTGAAAAATAGGAATTTTGAGACTTGGCAAGCCTTTTGGAGGTGCCAAAGAGCATACCTTTTTTTCCTTTTTTTTTTTTTAAAAAAGCTCCCAGAAGAGAAAGTCTTTTTGTAGAAACACAAAACACAATGCCTCTATGTTTGTTATTTCGGCTCTGCAGTTTGATCATCAGAATGGTGAGACAACATACTGTAGCTGCAATCATCCCCTTGATGTTCTCCTTCTTCTGCCCTGTTGATATAGTGATTGACTGGAGGGTTCCTCATTGGCTAAGCTAAAAGGTCAACATTCTAACTAGAAGTTTAGAGCTAAGGTCTCCCTGGCTGCTGTTGGTCAGGCTCAAGATCAGCCCTCAGCGTGATCTGGCTGAATGGAGGGGAAAAAGTTGATATAGTGATTGACTGGAGGGTTCCTCATTGGCTAAGCTAAAAGGTCAACATTCTAACTAGAAGTTTAGAGCTAAGGTCTCCCTGGCTGCTGTTGGTCAGTCTCAAGATCAGCCCTCAGCGTGATCTGGCTGAATGGAGGGGGGGGGGAATGAGCTGTTAGGCGGTGGCTACTTTAAACAGCCACAATACAGAAGTGAACGCAGCAATATTGAAGGGCAAACCATCATGACTGCAGTGAGTCATGCCATCATGTTCCATGTGGACCCGTTACTCACACTGGTACACAGAATTTTCCACAGTCCATCAGATCTGGTAGTCCAGTCCAGTAAGCAGTTTCTAAGGGTCACCAACTCCATACAGCAAATTCTCACTAGGATAAATCTCCACATTTACCCTCCCATGCTGCACTTCTGCATTACAAAAGATAAATATAACTCATCTCTGGGCTCTTTGTTTTCTCTATAAACTGTCTTGTGGTACAAAATGTGTTGCAATCTTTATTTTTTCATCCAGTTAAATAGGACTATTCCCATTTTACAGATGGCAGGCAGAGGCTAAGGGCTTCTGAGCACATTGGTCACAAACCACTACTTCCCAGTTCACACACAGAACTCCACATGAGCAGAGGCTTTGCCCTTCTACATCAGTTAGGCAAGCCAGGTCTCCTGCTCCAATGGGAGACCTGTTGCCTGGCAGCCTAGACAACAAAATGGTCAAAGCAATGGTATTCCCAGTAGTCATGTATGGCTGTGTGAGTTGGACCATAAGGAAGGCTGAGCGCCAAAGAATAGACGCTATTGAATTATGGTGCTGGAGAAGACTCTTGAGAGTCCCTTGGACTGCAAGGAGATCAAATCAGTCAATCCTTATTTTTAAAAAATCAGTCTGTCCTAAAGGAAATCAACCCTGACTGTTCCCTGGAAGGCCAGATACTGAAGCTGAAGCTCAAATACTTTGGCCACCAAATGAGAAAGGAGCACTCACTGGAGAACACCCTGATGCTGGGAAAGATTGAAGGCAACAGAATAAGGGGATGGCAAAGGATGAGATGGTTAGACAGTGTTACCAATGCAACGAACATGAAAGTGAGCAAACTCCAGAGCACGGTGGAAGACAGGAGGGCCTGGTGTGATGTGGTTCACAGGGTCGCGAAGAGTCGAGGTTTATAAGAAAGAGCAGGTAGAGAAAGAGGTACTTTTCTCCCTTTCTCACAATACAAGAACTCGTGGGCACTCCATGAAACTACTGAGCGATCGGGTTAAAAGATAAAAGGAAGTACTTCTTCACCCAAAGAGTGATTAACACATGGAATTCACTGCCACAGGAAGTGGT
>NW_015166458.1:454159-454911 GCF_001447785.1 Gekko japonicus | reverse complement strand
CCATTTGAGGGGAAAACTCTATGTTTTCCCCTCAAATGGCTGTGGCCCCGCCCCCAGCGTGCCCGGCGTCACACGTCACATCCGGCTGGCGTGCATGCGGTGCGCGTGCTCGGGATCACCAGCCGGGAGCCCCCCGCCACCAGGTAAAACACATTTGGCAGCCCTAACCAGTAAGGAGGAGTTTTAATTTCATATTCTATAAAGGTATGTACTGAATACTGATAAGTAACACCATTCTAAAGCATATAATTTAGATGTTCACAGAAACAAACTGGTACAAGTATAGACGATTGCACTCTAAGGTATAACTTATAAGTGAACAAGTCACCATACAGTGAAGAAATACAAACTGTTCTCTTAGATGGAGAACCACTGATTTCACTGGAACTACACTAGCACAAGCAGGTCAGGGTCATGGCAACTATCACTGATTTCTTTAGTGCAGTCCTTGGTTGCATAGTAACACATAAGGCCACATATCAATATAAATTAGGATCTAGCTAGGCAGTAACAGAAGGCTTTTACACACTGTGTTTTTGTTGCAGCTTGGCTCCTGGACTGTATTGGTTTTTCCTTACTGGCAAACGATCCTGTGGGTAAAACTGATGCACTTAAGAACCTGCTCTGCACCATAACTTGGCACCCCAAAGCCCAAGAGATACAGAGCCATCACTGTTCCCTATCTCTTCTGCTTTCTTCCCAGGAACACCTAGGTCCCGGTCACACGAGTGAGATAATCCGGGTGGGGGGGG
>NW_015166458.1:436400-454040 GCF_001447785.1 Gekko japonicus | reverse complement strand
GGGGGACTGTTCAGCAGTTCCGCGTTTGTGTGCAAGCGCAGTTCCGCGTTTGTGCGCATACCACGGAGGTGTAAAAAAACATCCGGTGGGACGCAGACAAGCGCCGGATGCGACGGGATACCAGCGCTTTCGCAATCAGATGCCTGCCCGCGCCACGCGTTTTCCGGAAACTAGTGCACTTTCCCAGGTATCTTTTTACTCCGCATCTTTGGCGGGGCGATACGGGTTGCCGACAGGTGCGGGACACTTGCCAGATGTCTTCGTGTGATCGCGCCTGTAAAATCCACCCACATTCATCCCTATCGCACAGCTAATTCTGCGTGTGACCGGGACCCTAGTTTGTTTTACATACTACTTCATCACCACAGTATGCATTTCCCCACCTTTGTGCTGGGTTGCCAGAAGCAGAAGCAGGGCAATGTGCACCACAACAATGTTACACCACATGCTCTGTATGACTAGATGTTACTGTAGGGCTGTGAACAGCAACATTGAGCCTACTGAGCCCTATTCCTACCCTGTTTCCCCGAAAATAAGACCTACCCAAAAAATAAGCCCTAGCAGGATTTCTATGCATTTGTGGTATAAGCCCTAGTGTGTCTTCTTGAGAAAAAATAAATATAAGACAGTGTCTTATTTTTGGGGAAACAGGGTAGTCCCCATTTCTTTCTTCCCCCAAAACAAAGAGCCAGTTCTGGTTTGCCACCCTCCTCCTGCTGCCACTGCTGCAGCCACTGCTGCCACCCTGAATGGCCCAGGCTAGCCCGGATCTTCTCAGATCTTGGAAGTTAATCAGGGTCAGCCCTGGTTCATAGTTGGATGGGAGACTGCCAAGCAGTGCTGTAGCCAGGATTTTGTAATTCAGGGGGCCTTTAAATAAGTCAGGGGGCACTAACGTCACAAAATAAAATAAAGATAAAATTTTTAAAACTCACTTTTGCAGCACTCTGCTTGCCTATGTGGGGGAGCAAGCTGCGCTCTGGGAAGGGGTGGCGATGGGGAGTCCTCCAGGCGGCCCAGAGAGTTGGGGGCCCTGGGGGTTGCATGGAAGTCGGGGGGGGGCTTGGCACGAAGTCAGGGATTCAGGCCCCGAAATGCCCCACTGTAGCTACGGGCCTGCCGCCAAGGAACTCCAAGATCACTAGTTAGAGGAAGGCAATGGCAAACCACCTCTTCGGTCCCATCACCTTTGGTTTTATACATACGCCGTGGATGCCCAAGTTCCCTTGTGCGTCCACAGTACACAACCTTTACAAATGAAAGGCCAAGAGTGGTGCTAAGATAATTTCTTTGTCTACCAATCACGCTGTAAAGCGGGACCGCTTGTGATTGGGCATTATATCTTCAACCTCATAGGTTGTTATTTGTACAGGGGGTGTGGCTACACTAGCCGGGAATGTTTAAATACAGAGCAGCCAGTGCTTGTCCTTCGGCTCGAGGGGTTCGAATGATGGTTCTGGCTGGCGATCGTAACTAAGCTGAAGAATAAACCGCAATTCTTGCTGAATCACTCTCCGACTCTTTGTTAAGCGCACGACTTAACACCGGGGTTACTCTAGCCTAGGCCAGAATAACCCCTCCGGGGTTATTCTAGGCTAGGATAGAGTAACCCCGGGTTTACTCTGGCCCGGGGGGTTAATCCGGCCTGTTACACTGGGATAAATGGATGCTGTTATAACCAGGGATGAATGCAAGGTATTGTGTCACGAGTTGAACTCTGATAAAACCAGGGATGAGATCCAAGTGCGGAAAGGACCTTTGTCTCTTGCCTTGAAAACTTTATGGAGTCACCGTAAGTCAGCTGCAGCTTGATGGCACTGGAGCCATGCAGGGTCTGGAGTAGGGTTGCCAAGTCAGAAGCAGCGCTGGAGCTCCAGCGCACCACAACCCCGTTACCTGGAAGTGATGCGACCATTCCGGGCACGCTGGGGGTGGGGCCACGACCATCCAAGGGAAAACCATAGAGTTTTCCCTCGGATGACTGTGGCCCCGCCCCCAGTGTGCCCAGCTTGCCCGCATCACTTCCGGGTGACGTGCACATCGCGTGCTTTGGGGGTGGGGTTCCCCTCGGAGCCCGATCTGCCGCCGGCGAGGAACGGGCCTCTGGGGTGGGGGTTTCTCCGCCCCCCGGGGGGACCTGGCAAGCCTAGTCTGGAGCCGCACAGGGTCTTGCACTGCCCATTGCCCATGTTAAGATTTCAGCAGTTGTATTCTGCTCAGGATTGTGAACTGCTTTGCTCAGTATGGAAAAAGATTAGAGGAGACATTGTATGCCCACCTAACTCTTCTCAGACTTTCACACTTTGCCTACAGCTTCTGTAAGGATGGGGACACCTGCTGTGGTAAAGGGGTGTGAGAAGAGAATATTTTAATATCTGAGGTGCATCTGAATGACAACACCCCCCCATATTGTTGTTAAAGCTGTGCCTGCACCCAGCCCCATTCAGTGGTACTTATGCATTATCTTGTTTCCATTTGTTTAAAACAGATAGCATTTCTGGTTGCTATATTTGGCAGCACTCTCCCCCCCCCCGTGGCTTTTGTGGGGTTTTTTTTACCCCTTCCCTCCCTTTTTCCTCAGAACTGGGTGGGGAGGAGCGGTTTGGCATCGGTTCTCATCAACCAAGCGTCTTTCCCTTTGTCCTTTTTGCAAGAAAGAAACAGGGGTATGGGGAGATTACCCTCCTGCGTCACCCACCCAGCCACACACACACAGGGTAAGCAGGCCCAGAGAGTGGCAACAAACCTGCCTTTTCCCACCCCTGTTCTCTGATGCCACAGGAAGAGAGAGAGAGAGAGAAGGAAGGAGGATGGAGAGAAGAAATGGGGGAGAGGCACACACAAGTATTGCAACTTTGCCAGCTCTGGTTATGCACTCTGTTACATGGGGAACACATGGAACTTGGCTTGGATCGGTTCCCCCACTCTTCTCTGCTCCCCCTGGCAATTTTCACAATGGATTTCAGTCACCTTGCCACTGATCTCTCTCTCCGCCTCTTCCTAGAAGCACCTGCCTATTCTTTTCCACTGCCAGGGTGATAGCAGCAGCAGCTACTGCTGCTACTGTTCCTTCTCCTAGAAGCAAAGGCATACTCCTGCTTCAGGTAGTGCAGGCATGAACTGCAAGATACACATTTTGTTGCACTTTCAGGGCAAAATGGTGATCACATGTGCTGAGATTCTAATGCGTAGCACTCTACCCGTAAATTAGGATGGCCAACCTCCAGGTGGGGTCTGGAGATCTCCCAGAATCACCGCTGCTCTCCAGAAGGCAGAGATCAGTTCCCTAGAGAAAATGGCTGCTTTTTAGGATGGGGTCTATGGCATTGTATCCTCCTGAGGTCCTTGTTGTTAAGTCGCTCGCTTAACAAATTAGTCGGAAAGTGATTCAGCAAGAACACAACTTTATTCTTTAACTTGAACACAACTCCAACACGGATCAACATCTGATAGCTAGAATAGCCTTTACATTGCAGCTGTCCTCCTTTTAAACATTCCCGGCTAATGTAGCCACACCCACTGTACAAATATCAACCTATGAGGTTGCAGAGATATGGTCCAATCATATTAGTTCCCGCTCAGGGAGGTTGCTTGAAGTGATTGGCTTGTTACTTCCTGGGCTAGCAATACTATTGGATGGATTTGGATCCTAGCCCAGGACGAAGGTTAACATTACAGTTCAGTTAGATGTTTCACCACATGTCATGCATTCAAGGCAGCATTGAATACACTACCTTTGTCCTCTCTAAACCCTGCCTTCTTCCGGCGCTACCACCTATTCTCCAGGAATTTCCCAACCTGGAGCTGGCAACCCTGACCGGTATATAGGAATTGGAGCACCAGGAATGTAATGCCTGAAAAGAGCTGTTGATGACATTTCCCCAGTTGTCATCAGAGAGCAAAGAGGAGGGACAGCAAAAATAATGGGAAGGGAGGATAGTATTGTGAAAAGGTGAATCTACATTTCCCCAGTCATGTCAACATGTGAACTCACCATGTCACCATCCACAACTCAGGTGAGACAAATATACCCATCAGTTCACCCCTGAAAGTCTGCTGCTGTAATTTGAATATTTAAAAGAAAAAAATGCAACAACCGTACACTTTTTTTAAAAAAGGAGAGAACAAGACGAACAACTCAGGAATATAATCTTGGGAGGAACTCTGTTTAGATTGTCAATAATAAATCAATGAGGAAATAATGTCAACATAGAAAAAAAGGTGGCAAGGAAGCCCTGTTACTAGTACAGTGTGCTTTTAGAGAAATCTATCCTGCATTGCTTCGGTGCAGAAAGCACACTTCATATGCAAAATCATGTATATAATTTATGTTATTTTCGATGAGGCCTGCCCTTTCTTCCCCTTGTCCTGAATTTGTTTGTCATAAATCTGAAACCTGTCCAGGTTTGAGGATTCAAGTCTACTTGAAAAGCAAGGCACCAGTTTTTAAAAAACAACGCACACCAAGAATGTTGTGTTACCCTTTGTGGTGATGAGCTCTGTGACAGCCAATAGAATGAAAGGTCACAGCAGAAGGTGACCAATGGGGCCTTAGGGGAGGAGAAGATGCGTAAGTGCCTGAAAAATTAGCAATTAGAGAAAGAAGCTTGCAGACTTAACCAAGTCCAGCCAGTGATCTTGTTTCCCCGTGGAGGCAGGGAAGAAGCTCAGCTTGGAAAAGAAGAGCAATGCTTTAAAGGAGAACTCATGGCCCCAGTCCAGGAGAAAACAAAGAAGTGAAAGGGCCCCAGGCTTGGTCATGCCTCCTGCAGATGACAACAACATATTTTAAAGTTAAACAGCTCAAGAAGGGGAACAAGGAAAAGTCATTCAATGCAGCCCTCTTAGTCAGCCGTTCAAACAAAAACAATTGAAAAGTTCCTACGATGGGGAGGCTCACAGGATTTTATTAAAGATATAAATGGTTGGTTCTCTTGTGGAAAGTTGCAGCAGCTGCAGCACCATTAAATTAACCTTTTTACCACACCTTGATTCAAATTTGGTTGGGCTGCGAAGCACGGTTGCCAAGTCCTCCTTGGGGTATGGGTGGGTACGGTTGCCAGATCCAGGCTGGGAAACTCCTGGCGATTTGGGGGTGGAGCCTGGGGAGGACAGGGACCTCAGTGGGATAAAATGCCCATTGAGTCCACCTTCCAAAGCAGACATTTTCTCCAGGGGAACTGATCTCTGTAGTCTGGAGATGAGCCAGAATTCCAGGGTATCCCCAGGTTCCAGCTGGCCACTGATGGGGGGTTGCCAGCTCAAGATTGAGAAACTCCTGGAGATTTGGGGGTGGAGCCTGGGGTGGACAGAGACCTCAGTGGAGTACAGTGTCATAGTGTGCACTCTCCAAGGCATCCATTTTCTCCAGGGAAACTGATCTCTGTAATTTGGAGATGAGCTATAATTCTGGGGATCCTCAGGTTCCACCTGGGGGCTGGCATCCCTACTGCTAAGGCCTGCCGGATGCAGGGTTACAACCCGGGGCCTGGAATTCGCCTGGAATTACTACAATTTGGGCTTGGATTATAAATATTGCAATAAATTAATAAATAAAATGAAACTGATCTCCAGACTACAGGGATCAGTTCTCCTGGAGGTAATGGCAACTCCAGAGTTGGTCTTTGTGACATCACATCACGGCTGATCTCCCTTCCCTCCCCAAACTGCCCTCCCCAGGCACTGCTCTAAAACCTCCAGGAATTTCCCAACCTAGAGTTGGCAGTCCTAGCCTGAGGGATGCCAGCCTCCAAGTGGGACCAGGGGATCCCCTGGAATTTCAACTTACCTACAGACTACAGAGATCAGTTCCCCTGGAGAAAACGTCTGCATTGGAGGGTGGACATTGTGGCATTGTACCCCAATGAAGTCTTTGTCCTCCCCAGGCTCCACTCCCAAGTCTCCAGGAGTTTCCCAACCTGGAGCTGCAACTTGACCCCCTCACCCTCTGCTGGTAGCCAGGAGCGACCTGGCAACCTTTGCCTGAAGGGATATGGCTGGCCGACATGCCATCAGGTAGCCACCCCTGCTTTACTGACCGCTGATTTCATAACTTCAGTAGGGTGAGGAACAGGGACAAAGTGGGATATGTAAAAGGCCCAAGAGCAAGCTGGACTGAGTTGACTCCTGCATTACTGGCAGGGCTATTTTTGGGCAGGAACGCATAGGAACGGAGTTCCGGCTGGCTCCTGAGTTGGCCACGCCCAGCAGGAACTCATTAGCATAATAGGCCACACCCAACAGCAGGAACTCATTAGGGTTGGATACATTAGGGGTGTGTGGCCTAACATGCAAAGGAGTTCCTGCTACAAAAAAGCCCTGGGTTTTGACAACAAACAAGGTAAACAGAATAAGAAGCAAAAGGTGGGTGTGGCTGGATGAGCCCACTTCTGGTAACATAGGGTGTGGCCTCATATGCTAATGAGCTGTGATGTCAGGGGTGTGGCCTAATATGCTAATACGTTCCTGATGTTGGGTGTGGCCAATTATGCTAATGAGTTCCTGCTGGGCTTTTTCTACAAAAAAAAGCCCTGATTACTGGTAGTATCACAGAGGGATGACTTGGCTCAGACATGACAGTGACAACATACATATCCGTCTGGCCTCGACTAGGGCCAGGGCTTTCTCTCTGCCGAATGACATCTGTGCCCTGCCTGATCTATTAAAGTTCCGCAGGGCATGCAAGGCAGAGATGTTTCGCCAGGCCTTCGGTTGAGCCCAGCAATGGTTCTCTTACATCTACCCGGCACCCTCCCCTCCCCTCCTCTCCCCTCCCCCCTATGAAAATCTGAATGCTAGATATGCCATCTTGTTTTTAAATATTTATGCTGGATTTTTTAATATTGAATTTTTGTAGTTTAAATTGATTTTAAAACTGTACTGAATTTATGTTGTTGTAAACTGCCCTGAGCCCCGCGTAAGCGGGGAAGGGCAGTTAAGAAATCTAAATAAATAAATAAAATACATGAGCTCATGCATTGGGTTGGGTCCCATACAAGACTTCTGCACATGCAACTGTCCTTGTGGAAGTGGAAGTACTGCTTGTGCTAAGAAAAAGTGATTATGTCTCCCGACATTATGTACGTTAGTGCCACCAAGTTGCAACTGACCTATGGCAACCCCAGCAAGGGACTATCACAGCAAGTGAGGAGCAGAGGTGGAGTGTCACTGCTGTCCTCTGCAGAGTCCCCCTTGGTGGTCTCCTATCCAAATATCAATCCCCCTTAGCTTCCGAGGTCTGATGAGATCAGGTTATGCCGTGCTGCCTTCCCTCTTTCTCCAACATTAGATTCCCTACTACAGGGGGATTTCAAAACTAAATGAAATTGCACAAACGGTCTAATGTGCAATACACTATGTGCTGCAACTGTTGCACTACTTTCAGGACAGCAATCTGCCAGGATAAATGGCCAACCTGCCCCTCATGAGGAGTCAGATATCACTATTTATTTCAGAAAGATGGCCCTGTTGGCCCATTGCAACCAGAACATCAGCGTCTTGCAGCATTTTAAAAAATACATATATTTCAGTATAAGCTTTTGTAAGCCAGAACCTATCTGTTTTCAAATGCATGAAGTGTTACATTCAACTGCGTGTACATCAACTGTAGATTAACACACATACACACGCACATTAGGGTTGACAGGTTCGGCGGGTCCTCTGGCGGGGGATGGGTAAACTTATCAGGAGCAGGGAGGGAAGAAGCCAGAAATAAACATGATGTGCCTATGTCACCTGGCAGTGACATAGACATGTCAGGGGTGATGCTCTGGTTTGTGGGCAAAACCTCTATGGTAGAATTAGTTTCTACCATAGAGTTGTGCCCCAAAATCAGCACCTTGCCACTCCAATGTCACATTTATTTCTGACTTCTTGCAGGTTGGAGGGGGGGTCATTCCCCACCACCAGCTAGCTGGCCAGTGGTGGAGAGGAGCACCTGAAACTAGGGGACCCCTGCCCCACTGGGGGGGGGGGTCTGGCATCCCTAACACACATACATAAAGATCCAAACAGGAGTGCAGTTGGGGTGTTTGTTTAATATCATTTCTACAGCTTTTGTTACATAGAAAGTTCCTAATAGCAGAGGTTCCCTATCTTTTTGAGTCAGTGGGCACCTTTGGAATTCTGACACATGTGTCATGGGTGCAGACACAAAAACAAAATGGCTGCCACCATAGGCACAGCCAGTCACAAAATGGGTGCTGCAGCTTTCCTTCAGTGAAGATCCTTGTGCTATGGTGGCAGCTGCCACCAAAGCAAGGTTTTTAAAAATCTGCACAATCCATCAAATCTCCAACAGGCAATCAGAAGCCTTGCTGGGGGCACCAGGAATCGTGTTTGTGGGCACCATGCTGGGACCCTTGCCTTACAGTCTTTACGTTATTTGGTCTCTCAGGAAGCCCATGGAGTAGATGATATGGCAGACTCATTGTCTTCCTCATGGCTAATTGCTGAGCTTTGTGTCAGGCAAGGTGGCCAAGTGCAAAGGGGGACAAGGGGGGACCCATACCTTTAAAAGCTGTGCAAAAACAGAAAGGGAAGTTCAGAAGGTTTGTCTGCCTTTTGTGACCCCTGAATAACCAACTGTACCTGCCAATGTTCCTCCTGCTACACAATGATCAAAGGCAGAGAAGCCTTACTTCGGCCTCTAATCATACTAGAGACGACCTAAGCAAGCAGTTCAAAATGGAACTCCCCTATTTGAATTCACGTTTGCAAGAATCACCACACTGACCCCGGTCCTCAACAGCAAATGCGTCAAAAAACCGGGACAATTTCTCGGTCCTAGGACGTCTTTGTGGCTTCCCATTGACCATTGAGGTGGATTTTGGGTGCCCAGGGGAAGTTTTCAGAAATGACAGTTCAACGGGGGATGAATCACTTAACTACCATTTGTGTATGTTTATAAACATACACAGACACGTTCATGATCAGCAAAACTGCATACGCAGCTCTGCAAGCTCCCCAAGTAATGTGAACAAGAGATACATTGTAAGGACAACTGAGCACTAGCAGACCCATGGGCTGCTACCATTAATACTTCTACTGCAGTTGTAGACAGGCATGGTGATTTTTCAAGCCTCCTGTGGAGCTCTGGAGGTCACAGGCAAGTCATGAGCAGGACGCCTGCCTGCCATGCTCTGGCAACGGCTTTCTCACACACAAGCAAGCCCCCAGAGTGAGCATGTGATCCCCGCAACATGTGACCCGAGGAGACTCCACCAAGCTGATTTCTAAAGAAAGCCACAGCTCTACAGTCACTGGCAAAGCATTTTCTCAGTCTGCCGTCTAGCCTCAGGTCTTTCAGCACGCCTCAGAACTAGAGACAGGAAAGGTCCAGCCTGAGATATCTCTCTGCTATTAGAAAATGGAGATAAAATAGCTTGGTGTTTACTACAGAGCAATAAATACTGACCATCCTTTATAGTTCTGCATTCCCCAGATAGAGGATTCTTGATTATATGATGGAGCAGACATGGCCTGCAGGGGGGTTACTACCAGTGTTCCCTCTAAGCTGAGTTAGTGTGAGCTAGCTCACAGTTTTTTAGCCTCCGGCTCACACATTTTTGTCTTAGCTCAGGAAGGACGGCTCCAGAGCAAACTAGTTTCTGCAGTAGCCAAATCGCTCGCTCACAACTTTAATGCCAGGAGCTCACAAAGTAGAACTTTTGCTCACAAGACTCCACAGCTTAGAGGGAACATTGGTTACTATGCCAGTAAAACAAGGACCGCACATGCTCCCTTCAGGCCTGCTCCCCAAACCCTGGTCATTCCCAAGTGGACGGGGGCGAGGACTGTATCTTTTTCCAAGTTGCTGCATTGGGTTCAGGCTGAGCCTGGACTCTCCTTCTCTACATTGCACATGATTCCAGATGAGTCTGGAGACGCTAATCACTGTCAGCAGAGATCAGTGGGGCAAGGCAGGATTTTCCCTCCTGTTGAAGTTCAGGGAATCCCGGGCTATTTTAGGTTAACAGCATAGAATCATAGAAACAGCATGAACATGAACAAGCAAGAGCAGTTCAGATCTTAATAACGAACAGACTTCCAATTGATATTTAAGTCCTCGGACTCTTATCTGGACCTCTGGACTGGAAATATGTTTTGATCAGGGAAATCCAGAAATGCCCCCCACACACAGCAAGGAGAAACGGATCTACTGCAGTGGCAACAGATCAAGAGGGTATCTGAAGAAATGAAAAGAAAACTCACAAAAGCTCATACCCTACCACAAATTTTGTTAGTCTTTAAGGTGCTACTGGACTCTTATTCTTTTCTACAGCTACTGCAGCGGTAGATTTTTGGTATCCTTAAGAGCAGCAGATGGGACAGAGATCTTACTTTTGTGCTCTCTAGTCACCACATGCTGACTAGAGGAGGGAGAGGGGCAGTGGCTCAGTGGTAGAGCATCTGCTTGGCATGCAGGAGGTCCCAGGATCAATCCCTGGCATCTCCAGTTCAAACGATCAGGTAATAAGTGATGTGAAAGAACTCAGCCTGAGTGAGCAGCCAGTACCGACTTCAATAGACTGATGGCCTGGTTCAGTCTAAGGGAGCTCCATGTGTTCATGATTGGCAAACAAAAGATCCACGATTCAATTCCTGATAGTTCCAGTTACAAGAATTTCAGGGAGGATCACTTGGGAAAGACTCTTTCCTGCCCACAGACTTAGACAGCTGCTGACAAATAGATCAGTGGTCTGAATTAGTACACATATATCAAGCTTGCTTAAAACTGAGTTGGGCCATTGGTCGATCAAGGTCAGTATTGTCTACACTGACTGGCAGCTGCTCTGCAGGGTCTCAGGCAGAGGTTTTTGACATCCCCTTTTAATGGGAGATGCTGGGGACTGAACCTGGGATTTTCAGCATGCAAAGGAGATGCTCTACCACTGAGCCATGGCCCCATGCAAGGCAGATACCTGTCTACTATGCTGGTTTCACATGTTCACCTCATCATCATCATTAATGATCCTCTTGCTTCTTACATGCCAAGTACAGGTAGAATCGTAGGATCACAGAGTTAGAAGGGGCCATTCAGGCCATCTAGTCCAACCCCCTGCCCGATGCAGGATCAGCCTAGAGTAATTTTACACCAATGCCACAAAAATAATGTTGTAAAATAATAAGGGGTGGGGAGGGAGAATTGATGTGAGAGCACAGAGGCTGGAGCCTGGAGCAAAATTCCTACTGGGGATATTTGGATTGAACGAGACAGCATTTGACATTTGGCCTCATCCCTAACATAAGGCAGCTTTGTCTGTTTACCATCTAGGAAGTTCTCCTGCATTGAACTGAATGGCAGCAGTACAAGACTGATATCCGCATCCATCAGTAATGCATTCTGTCCTATTCATCTGAAGAAAGCATGTGCGGGGGGAAAAAGACTTCCTAGTGGATTGTAGCCCATGTTACTTAACAGGAAAAGGTGCCCTTTGGACTAGCCGCTTCAGGAACCAAAAAGTCTAGAGCAAGTCTCTTGCTCAGTAAAATCTTGCAAGCCAACGAAAAGACCGCTACAGGAATTAACATTTGATTCATCTTCCTCTCCCCACCCCCCGCCCCGGCCGACCTCTGCGATTTGTGGTTTGGGTGTTTTTTTTCCTACTCCAATTTCTCGTCTTGTTTGTAGTCTTTCTTTTTCGAGCCACCCATTTCCTTGTCCTTGGGTGCTTACAGGAGTCATGCTTGCCTCACACGAGGGCAGCCAAATAGAATCGGTGTCAGCGTGGCATCGGTTCAGCTTCGCCTCTGCTTTACGACCGCTTTGCCAGCAACGGCATTGACTAGAAACTTGAGAAGGGTCCATTGACATGTGGGCAAATATTGAATAGGGCAAGAGGTGAGAGGAAAGGCATCGTATTAGAGATGCGACGGACACTGTCCCTATTATCTCACTATCTGAATAGCCCTTTCCTCACAGGCCATGCTCCCCTTCCTGCCTTCCTCTATCGATCGCTGATCCTCCCTAAAGATCGTCCCAATTTGGATCGTTAGAGACTTGCAACTCCTTTTATATCATCCATCCTTAATAATACACTCAGGATGAATTTGTTACCACAAGGGTTGCCAGGTCTTCCCTGGCCACAGTTGGGGGTGGGGGTGTAGGGTTGCCAGCTCCAGGTTGGGAAACCCCAGGAGATTTAGGGGTGGAGCCTGGGGAGGACAGGGACCTCATCTGGGTACAGTGTCATAGAGCCCACCCTCCAAAGCAGACATTTTCTTCAGGGGAGCTGATCTCTGTAGTCTGGAGATGGGCTGTAATTCTAGGGGATCCCCAGTTCCCCCCTGGAGGCTGGCACCCCCAGTTCCCCCAGTTGTACAGTTTGGGGGCAGAATGCATAAAGAAGTATCTGTACAATTTTGTCCTCTTACAGCATTGTGGCCTGTATTGTACTAAATCATGCCCCTGAAAAACAGCCAGTTACTTATAGTTTACTTTCTATGAGCAAAAAAAGCACTAGGGTTGCCAGGTCCCCCAGGGGGGGGACCCCCCGCTCGATGGGTCCGTTACCCGCCGAAACGGATCAGGCTGCCGGGGGGAACCCCACCCCCAAATTGCCAGGACCACAGAGATGTACCCGGAATGATGACGTCACCCGGAGGTGTGATGACGTCATCACATCAGGCACATTGTGGGGAGACGCTCTATCATTCGAGGGAAAACTCTATGGAAAACTCTATGCAAAGCGTGCACGCTAAGTGCCTCCCGGAGATGGCCAGGACTCCCCCCACTGCAGCTCCGGTAGGACTTGGCAACCCTAAAAAGCACTCAGGGTAGAAAATAACTCAGAAGTCTATGCATTCATCCACTGGGATAGTTTTCTACCCCAAGAAACAAAAAAGTTAGATATTATTAATTTTAGATATTTCTAGATGTTTTCCTTTAAAATTCATGAAAGCACTAGTTTGCTGCTGCTCCGAGCATAGTTTTTGTTCTTTCAAATTAAAAAGAAAAAGAAAAAAAACTTTTTAAATTGTGTTGCCAGTTCCCAGATGGTGGCTGGAGATCTCCCAAAATTACAGCTGGTCTTCAGGTTAAAAATATAGGTTTTCCTGGAGAAAATGGTTGCTTTGAAAGGCAGACAGGATGGCATTATACCCCACCAAGGTCCCTTCCCGCCCCAAACCCTGCCCTCCACAGGCTCCACCCCCTCTACGTATTTCTCGACCCCGAGTTCGTAAAGGAACCATATTTAAATGAGTTATTCAATATGCAAAAGGGGAGGGGTGAACATGTACCAAAGAAACATTCTGCCTCACATCCAAGTGTGTTCTCAAGCTTTCGATACTTTAGAACTGTGAAAACACACCGATATCTGCCACAACAAGTGTTGTGTCCTGACAAGATACATTGGATAGAAATGTGCGTGCACACAAAAACTTTTACCCACAATTCAACTTTGTTGATCTTAAAGGTGCCACTGAACTCAGACTTTGTTCAAGATACATTGAAATTTGACTTGGAGTGGGAATATTCCCAAATGTAATATGTGCAAGTTTTTAGAGGATTATTTAAAGATGAAAGCAACTATGACAAGATCTTATTCATTTCAGGGGTCAAGTCAGAGGTAAATCAAGCATCTTTTGCATATGAAGTTTCCCAGGTTCATGTTCAGTCTTTGCTGATGCTGATATCCATGGCATATTGCCTGCCTCTCTTACTGTAAGGACAGCATTAGTAGTTTCACTCTGAAATGCAAATCATGCACTCCTGTCAAATTCTAAACTGGAAGAGAAAGTCCATTCAGAGTTGCATGTTCAATACATCTGGAGCACGGAGGAGAGAAGTGTTCTGGCTCCAGCAAAAACATCCCTGATGGAGTTTGTAATGTGTTCCTTCTGAGCATGCTCGGGTTCTCTGGGCATGCTTAGTAAGAATTTGTGATGCTGCAGCTCCATGTCCCAACTCGGGGTCATGATTTTCATGCTAAAATTTTAAGAAGCAAGCAAGCAAAAAAGCAATTGGGAGTGGTAGCATTTTTTGGGAAGGGTAGCATTTTTGACCCAGCTTTTAAAAATGATTTGGGGCAATTAATGTTTCAAAAACCCACCACTTTCCCCAAATCTCTCTGTCCTGCAGAGGAACAATCAGAGTATGTTGCCTCTTCAGATTAAAAGGATCCATAATCCAATAAGAGCCAATCATGCAAAGTTTTGGTTTTCCCTTCCTGTGGCTGAAGTGGTGTAAGATGCCTCCAGGCAAGCTATTGATGAGCAGCAGGCTTAGAACAGATAAAAGGAAGTACTTCTGCACCCAAAGAGTAATTAACACATGGAATTCCCTGCTGCAGGAAGTGGTGGTGGCTACAAGCATGGACAGCTTCAAGAGGGGAC
This sequence comes from Gekko japonicus, assembly GCF_001447785.1. Classification (NCBI taxonomy): domain Eukaryota; kingdom Metazoa; phylum Chordata; class Lepidosauria; order Squamata; family Gekkonidae; genus Gekko; species Gekko japonicus. The sequence goes on along the minus strand of NW_015166458.1, from coordinate 439,703 downwards.
TGGATAAACATATATGGAGCAGAGGTCCAAGAGCCACAAGGTATAGATGAAATACTGTGCCTGGAGCGCAACAGATGTTAATTAGCTTTCGGCCCGCTGGGTTGGCGGGAGCTGGGACGAAGGCCGGGAGCACACTCCGGCCACGGTGGTATTCGAACAGCCGCAATGGCTGCTCATAGATGTTTAAAGCAGGCGTTCTACTGCCTGCGCCACCGCTCCCATGGTTTCTCTTATGTTCTTTTGCTGGTGCGATTTGCATATCCACAAGGGTACACTAGCATTCCCTTCAAGCCGGGCTGGTTCTCATCTGAATCACCCAAGTACCATCTTGTGGCAGCTCAGTAAGAAAGGTTCCAGCATACCATAGGGGCTTGGCTGATTTCCAACCAAGAGCATATGGCATATGACGGGCATCACCTCCTGGACCTCTGATGGCTAGGTCCAAGCAGGCTGGTGGCAGCATCCAAGATAGCAATGGGTGACAACCATGCCTGCCTTCAGGCATCCCAAGTCCTCAAATCTTTTCGCTGGTCTGCCCCACTCTTTCATGGGAGGCAAAGTTTATCCTGCAATTATAGCTTCATCTGATTGATCACATCAATTAACTGATCAACATTCATAGCCTGACAGTTTGGGGTTGTTGGGTTTTCTTTGAGCCCTTAGCTTTTTACGGTGGCATTGCAACAATTCAGAGGAGCTCAGCCACATGTGGATGTGCTCGTATAGAATATTGAACTCCATGTGCCTGTGGGTTCTCAGAAAGTACATTCACCTGGATGCTTTAGTGGTTAGCCATGGCTGGCAGTTGTATCATATTGCCAGGATGAGAGAAAACAAAGAGCCGCCTTCTGCTACTGCAGGAACCAAAACCATTTGACAGTCAGTTGTGTAACCACAGCGCCAAAACTGACCAATGAGGAGAGATTATTCCACTTCCATGGCAACACAGCCCCAGACCCTAGAGGCCTAAAGAGAAGCCTTGGTACAGTTTATGGTTACTTCACACTGCCATGGCAGCAGAGGGGGAGAAACGAGTTCAGATCCCCACACTGTCATATAGTTTACTGGGTGGTGTTGAACCAGTCATTCTCTCTCAACCTAACCTACCTCACAAGGTTGCTGTGAAGATACAGTGGAGTTCCTATGCTGCCAGGAACCCCTCAGTGAAAGGGTGAAGTAAAAATGGGAATGATAGAATGAGCTGCCTCTTCAGGAGCGTTCTCATTTTACAGATGGGGAATTGAAATTGACATAGACCCACCTGCCAGCTGGGTGCTCCCCCTTGCCAGAGCCTGTACAGAGCTGCTGTAGCCCAGGTGCACATGGACCAAGGTGGGCAAGAAGCCACTGCTGACCTTCATGCCAGGTGGGTGCAGAATCTAACAGCAGTGGAACTGCTGGTTGCCTTCTCTTCCTCTCTCCCTCCTTTGTGTGTGTGGGGGAAGGCAGGACATGTGAGGTGCTACAGCTTGGGTAGTAGGCCTGGTAGGAGTTTGGAGGGTGGGAGCAGCAACATGGTGGGGCATTGTCAGGTGATGGTGTGACATCACTTCTGGGGAAAACCTGGATGCGATCGCACACCTCTCTAAGTAGTGCCAGAAATTCTGTGGTAAAACCACAGAGTTTCCAGCAATTTCTAGAGTGGTCTGTCATCACTCCAGGGATTTTTAAAGAGTCTTTGTAAATTATTTTTCTTTCACCAGTTGCAGGAGAGCAGCAGAGGGAAATGAGAGCTGGGGAGGGCAGGATTTTTAGGGGCAGAGACAGGGACACCGGCATGACGTCACTTCTGGAAAAAAAAATGGACATGATGTCATGGCATCGAGAGGTGACATTCTAGGATTCACAAAACTTCCGTCGTTAAATCACCAACAGCAAAAACTGGAAGTGACGTCACATCCCTGCTTGATGCCAACGTGTCCTCATTTTCTCTTGTTTTCTCCTACTGACCTTTGAGTTGCCAGCAGGCAGGGGAAGAGATGCCCAGGAGGTCTCCCACCTTAGCAAGAGGCACGGCATCCTTAAGCCTGGGTGCATGGACCTACCAGGTGCCACCTGCATGCTGTGAGCTGGGTGGGTGCAGACCTGACAGCCTCCTGCACTTCCTCGCTCCCTCCTTCATGGGGGCAGGCAGGCTAAAGCAGGCCAGGCAAACATCGCCGCCACTGACTGTGCCGTGCATTTGGGAGCAGCAGTGCTGGTGCTGCTTTGGCGGCAGCAGGCCTCTCTCTGCACCTCTAGTGCCACACACACACACACACACACACACACACACACATCTTGCGCCCTCAGTAATCCCTTAGGTCTGCTGAATGACCAGGCCACCTCCGTCAAAGCCTCCTAATAATTTTGCGACTGCATAAAGACCCCACACAATTTCATGTTCCACATTCTGCCCCGCTCTGTCAGAGCCATCCCATGTTCCACAGCAAAAACTGGAAGTGACGTCACATCCCTGCTTGATGCCAACGTGTCCTCATTTTCTCTTGTTTTCTCCTACTGACCTTTGAGTTGCCAGCAGGCAGGGGAAGAGATGCCCAGGAGGTCTCCCACCTTAGCAAGAGGCACGGCATCCTTAAGCCTGGGTGCATGGACCTACCAGGTGCCACCTGCATGCTGTGAGCTGGGTGGGTGCAGACCTGACAGCCTCCTGCACTTCCTCGCTCCCTCCTTCATGGGGGCAGGCAGGCAGGCTAAGGCAGGCCAGGCAAACAGCGCAGCCACTGATTGTGCCATGCATTTGGGCAGCAGAGCTGGGGCTGCTTTGGCGGCAGCAGGCGTCTCTCTGCACCTCTAGTGCCACACATACACACACACACACACATCTTGAGCCCCCAGTAATCCCTTAGGTCTGCTGAATGGCCAGGCCAGCTCCGTCAAAGCCTCCCAATAATTTTGCGACTGCATAAAGACGCCACACAATTTCAGGTTCCACATTCTGCCATCCCATGTTCTCTGTTACTCCCATTTCCTTATGGAATGTTTATAGAATCATAGAATCATTTCATTGGAAGGGTCATCTAGTCTAACCATCTGAACAATGCAGGAAATTCACAACTCCCCCCCCCTCCACACACACACCCAGTAGTGACCCCTTCTCCATGCCCAGAAGATGGCAAAAAACCCTCCAGGATCCCTGGCCAAACTGGCTGAAAAGTACACAGACGGAGAGTGATTTCAGCAAAGCATACTTTATTCGATCAGGAACAAGACGACTTTGGCCGGCTTGCAGGCCGGCTTATATTCCCCGAGAAACCGCCACCCAAAACACCCCCCCACTTCCCAATAGGTTATTTACAGTGG
>NW_015166458.1:432616-436389 GCF_001447785.1 Gekko japonicus | reverse complement strand
GCCGAGAGTCCCATGGGCTCTCGGCCAGGAACCTAGCCCCCTGATTGGAGCAGGCTAGGATCTGCATAGTCCATTGTCTCTTGGAGCAAAGCTCGACGTTTGTCTCTGGACTTGTCTGGACATGCCTGGACTTGTCAGGACTTGATACCACCACACTGGCCTAGGCAGTTGATGGATTTCAACTCAGGTGGGGAAAGGGTCGCCTTTGTTTTCCACTGTTTGTGTTCCCACTTTTAGGGCACAAGAGTTGCTTTTAAGCGATTGCTTTTAGTGTTTCCAAATGGAGGATGTCAAGGGGGGGGGGGAAATATCCTTCCTCCTGCCAACTGGTCCCCCTTGGCAGCTCCAATGGAATGAGGCAGAGCCTGCTCCACTGGCTTTGGCCTACAGCCCCAGGCGCATGATGTGGGCGATCTGAATCAGTGTTTCCTTTGTAAATTGAGAAGTGTGGAGCCTCTAACCTGCCTGGAAGCCTCCCCTCCATCACTCTCCACCCCACCCCACCCCACCCTCGATATGAAAGGTCTACCTGTAGTAAGGGAAGGGCGCTTTCCACATGGTTAGGGGCTGACTCTTCTCTCACATGTTCCACAAGCAGCGCTAGAAACTGATTCAAATTTCTCGCAAGGGTTTAAGAAGCAGTGATGTGTTTGGATTCCCACTACTGCAAGAACCGCAGTCCTTTACCATGATGAGCCCCTTGAGCCGCAAGGACATTTCCAGTCCTTGCAAGCTGCACTTCTAGAGTTGCCAGCCCACCCCGGGGTGGGGAAGGGGGTTCCCCAGATCACCAGGCCTTGCCCCTCACCGCTGACCAGCTGGCTGGTGGGGGACTTACCAGGAGAGAGAGGAAGGCCCAGGTGACATTGCTGGCGATGTGGCAACATCACTTCTGGTGTGAACAGGAAGTGATGTCATCATGCTGGCGATGTCTGGGCAATGCTCTGGTATTTGGGCAAAAATTATATGGTAGAAGCCATTTTTAACATAAGAGTTTTTGCCCACATACTGGTGCATAGCCCTGACATTGCCAGTGTGGTGACGTCACTTCCTATGGGCTCAGGAAGTGATGTCACCTTGTCACCAGCGATGTCACCTGGGCTTCTCTCCCACTCTAGGTAAGTCCCCCCCCATCCTCCTCTGGCTTTCAGGAGGGGCCTCACAGACAACTCACAATCCTGAATCAGAATGCTTCTCATCTGCAAATCACATGCAGGGGAAGGAGATAATCCCCATTCTTGTTATGGGTTGGTACAAAGGACTAGTACACAGATGTCATGTAACACAGTCAGAAGGAATTTGTGGCTTGCCCGAACAAAAGAAGGAGGTCCTGTTAGCCTGGTGATTTAGGGGAGGATAGAGTTTGGGGAAAGTTTGGGGAGGGATGCAGCCTAGAACTCCTGGTGATTTAGGGGAGGAGCCTGTGGAGGGTAGAGTTTGGGGAGGGATGCAGCCTATCAAGGGATGTGATGCTGTAAAATCTACTTTCTTGTACTGCTTATTTTTTCCCCAGGGGAACTGATCTCTGTTGTCCAGAGGTCAGCTGTACCTCCAGGAAAACTACAAGCCCCTCCTGAAGGCTGGAAACCCCATGGCCTGGCTAGGGCATGGGGTTTTCAACTTCCAGGAAGGGCCTGGAGATCTCCTGGAATTACAGCTGACCTCTGAACTACATGGGGTTGCCATCACCCAGGTGGTGGCTGGAGAGCTCCTAGAATTACAACTGCTCTCTAGGCTACAGAGATCAGTTCACCTGGAGAAAATGGCTGCTGGGAGAGTATGCTATATGGCAGAGGTGTCGAACTCATTTGTTACAAGGGCTGGATCTGACATAAATGTCACTTTGTCAGGCCGGGCCATGTGTGCCATAAAATGTAACGCCAGGTACCGGAGATATGAACTGTATAAAGGACAGCAGCTGGTAAGCTCTGAATTGTTGTATCCCCACTGCAAGGCCTCATGGGCTGGGAGTGGGGGGTGCAAAGGAAAACCCATTTGGACAGACTGGAGAGCCAGCAGTGCAGCACTGGGCAGATGCTCCCATGCTGCTTGACTGCTGCAGACAAGGTTGTTCCACCATGCTGAAGGTGCAATCAGAGTGGCTCCCCCCACTCCCCCCGAGCAGCCTCCATTCCTTCCCTTGCACTAGTTGCTTTCAGGCTGCATAAGAGCCCTGGATGGGCCAGTTCCGCCCCCCGGGCCTTATGTTTTACACCCCTGCTCTATGGTATTATACCTTGGTGAGGTCCCTCTATGCCCCAAACCCTGCCTTCCTAGACTCCATTCCCAGATCTCCAGGAATTTCTCAACCCAGAGTCGGCACCCCTACTCCTGACTCTTCTCTTCTATGTTGCTGCCTGGTCCCTGATAAATGTGAACAAAAGTTCTCTTGCTTGTGGGGGGGGGGGGAGAGAGAGAGAGAGAAAGAAACCCACTTAAGGTAGAGTTGCCAACCTCCAGGTGGTAGCTGCAGATCTCCCACTATCTCCAGGTGAGAGAGATCAATTGACCTGGAGAAAATGGCCGCTTTGGAAGGTGAACTCTATGACATTATACCCCCTTGAAGTCCTCCCCTCCCCTCCCCAAACCTCAGACTCCTCAGACTACTCCACCCCCCAAATTTCCCAGGTATTTCCCAACCCTGGAGTTGGCAACCCTATATCTAGGCCAAACTAGAAGCAAAGCTGTCACAAGGGGCTTCATTGGCGGCAGAATGGTGCCATCCCATTGCACTCCACTGGTAGAATATATATCCCCAAAGTTGGCTATTGCTGGGCTAGCAGGAAGAGCACAGTGGAGAGGAAGCCGTACATGGAGCTCAAAACCCCTGCAACTGGAAGGCCCTGCTGAGTGTACTTCAGTGTGTGTCCTCTTGGTACCATCAATCCTTGGAGCAACACCTGGATTTGTATTTGTATTTATTTTTTGCCGTCAAGTCGTAGTCAACTTATAGTGACCCTGTTGGGTTTTCAAGGCAAGGGATGTTTAGAGGTGGTTTACCATTGCCTGCCTCTGCATAGTGACCCTGGACTTCTTTGGTGGTCTCCCATCCATATACTGACCACGGCTGACTCTGCTTAGCTTCTGAGATCTGATGAAATCAGACTAGCCTGAGCTATCCAGGTCAGGGCTGTTCTGGGTTGCAAACTATCTAACAAAACCTGAGTTACTGTTTCCTGGTGGGAAGTTAAGAAACAAATTGGATAAAGGAATGTGCCTGAACATCAAAAGAGTTAAACAGACCCTACATCTGTGTCAAAAGTCACTTGGCCAGACCCACAAGCGATAACTGCCAAACCAGCTTTACTGCTGTGTGTTTGTGTGTGTGTGTCTGGCTATGAAGCCCCACCCCAAGCAGCCTGTCAGCACACTGTGTTCTCTCTTTGAGGGACACCGTTCTCTCTCACACACAGGAAAAGCCCAGCTCTGCTGCAGCGTGTATAGCCAGGGGATTTCCCCTTCACCAGAGGACACTGCGCTGCTTCTTGTAAGCGGCCACACATGAGTCTGAGTGTTCGAGCCTTTTACTGTTAATGCAATTAAGCCTGGTGGTAACGAAAGCGGCATCCCATAATTAAAGCCAGCAACTCCCTGTAAGCCAATACCAAACAACCTGCATTCCCTTCCCTCCCTGGAAGGTCTGGCATTGGGGATTTACACAGCGCTGTCCAAAGAGAGTGATCTGTTTTATATCACACCTGCAGTGTGGGAGGTGGAGTCTAGAACAGGGAGTTCAGAAGGACAAAGAGAACAAAACGTGGCAGGGTGGTGCC
>NW_015166458.1:404429-431109 GCF_001447785.1 Gekko japonicus | reverse complement strand
ACCTTACTATCAGCCATGTCCAGAGCAGGCAGTGTTCAGGATAAACTTACATGTAAAAGTTTCATCTTACCTATCTTACCCCCATAATGTCAATACAGAGTGGAGATATTTGCAAAGGAGAATCAGTGAGTGAGTGCACACTTCTGTTTTCTCATTAAATTGTGCAACTCACAGCCACAAGATATGGTGAAGTTTACTAGCTTAATGAGCTTTAAATAGGGCTTAGACATATTTGTGGGGGCTAGATTCACCAACAGCTATTAGCCCTGACATGGATGTGACCTCAGGAAGGGGTTGTGGCCTAATGGAAGAGCCTCTGCTTTGCATGCGGAAAGTCTTGGGTCAATCCCTGATATCTCTAGTTATAAGAATGAAGTAGTAGGTGATATGAAAGATCTCTGCCTGAGACCCTGGGGAACTGCTGCCGGTCTGAGCAGACCATGCTGACTTTGATGGACCAAAGTTCTGATTCACTATAAGGCAGCTTCATGTGAGATCTCCATTTTCAGAACTGCTATGCCTCCGAATGCCAGTTACTGAGCGATAGCAGCAAGGGGAAGTCTTCTGGGGGGCTTTGACAGCATCTGGTCTGCCACTTCAGGCAATTAGCATGCTAGACCCTGTGGGTCATTGCTCTGACCCAGCAGGGGTCTTCTTGTGTTCCTATAACTGACATAATCCTTCCCTTACTTGCTTGTTCTATCTATCCTGCAACACCTTCCCCAGGCGGTCTTCTACCCAGCAGGGCTTGGTTGCAGTCTCAGAGCTTGGCTGGAAACTTGCTAGACCCTGTGGGTCATTGCTCTGACCCAGCAGGGGTCTTCTTGTGTTCCTATAACTGACATAATCCTTCCCTTACTTGCTTGTTCTATCTATCCTGCAACACCTTCCCCAGGCGGTCTTCTACCCAGCAGGGCTTGGTTGCAGTCTCAGAGCTTGGCTGGAAGAAAAATACATGAGAAACAGCCCAGGGCCGGTGACAGAATGCTTGATCACCCTGCTTCTATCCAGTGATTCTCCTCAGGATGTGCTACCTCCCCATTAGCTTCAGGATGCAAACAGTGTGTGTGTGTGGGGGGGGAGAATCCTTTTGTTTCCACCCTTAGTGGCAGAGCAGTTGTTTTGTGTGTAGAAAGTCCCAAGTTCAGCCAGGTTCATCTAGTTAAAAGGAAGTCGCAGGGCTGGGAAACACCCTTGCCTGAGATTATGGACATCTGTTTCCAGTCAGAGTTGACAGTATGGACCAATGGTCTGACTCAGTATCAGATAGCTTCTCCTCCTGCTCCTGTTCTTCCTCCTTCCTCCCCCTCCTATTTCTAAGCTACTTTTTTGACCAAAAAGACACTTTGTAACAATAAAATAAACATAAAAAATAGAGGTCCAAAACTAACACCAGCCTCATCACCAGTCAATGCCATCATTCAACATCTTGAACTCAGGTGAAGCTTATACTGAGGCAAACCATGAGTCTACCCATCACCCAACATCTTGAACTCACGTGAGGCCTATGCTGAGGCAAACCATGGGTCTAATGATCATTCCAATATCTTGAACTCAGGTGAAGCTTATACTGAGGCAAACCATGAGTCTACCCATCACCCAACATCTTGAACTCACGTGAGGCCTATGCTGAGGCAAACCATGGGTCTAATGATCATTCCAATATCTTGAACTCAGGTGAAGCTTATACTGAGGCAAATCATGGGTCTATCCATCATCCAACATCTTGAACTGAAGTGAAGCCTATACTGAGGCAAACCATGGGTCTGTTCATCATCCAACATCTTGAACTGAAGTGAAGCCTATACTGAGGCAAACCATAGGTCTATTCATCATCCAGCATCTTGAACTCATGTGAAGCCTATGCTGGGGCAAACTATGGGTCTATCCATCACCCAACGTCTTGAACGGAGGTGAAGTTTATACTGAGGCAAATCATAGTTCTATCAAGAAGATTAGTATTTTATACTCTCGCTGCTTCCACACAGGGTTTGAAAGCATGTCCCCTCTGAGGCAGCAAGTGGTGTGGAAGAAGGCAAGACTGGCATCCCCACACCACATCCCTGCATCAGTCACTACAATCGCACCAGAACTCCCTTTCCCCTTTCCTTCTGCTTTCCCAGCGGAGCTTCAGCTGCAACGAAGCACTGTTAAGAAAGTCAGAAAAGCTCATTAAAGAGCTAAAGGTCAGGGGAGCAAGGACCTTAGCTCTACCATTTTGAAAGAGAAGCTTAGCTTTTACCCCTCTCCCATATTGGCTGTGGGCAGAGCTTCCACGTGAACAGTCCAATTATGGCCATCCTGCCTCAAGAGCCAGCATGGTATAGTGGTTAGAGTGATGGAATAGGATCTGGGAGACCAAGGTGTGCATCCCTGCTCTGCCATGGAAGCTTTTTCAGTGAACTTGAGCCTTTCATACATTCTCAGCTCAGCACACCTCACAGGGTTGTTGTGGAGATAAATAGAGGAGAGAAAAACAATGCAAGCCACTTTCGGAGAAGAGATTGGATTTTTACCCCACCCATCACTACTCGAAAGAGTCTCAGAGCAGTTTACAATCTCCTTTTCCTTCCCTTCCCCACAACAGACACCCTGTGAGTTATGTGGGTCTGAGAGAGCTCTCTCAAGAACTGCTTGTGAGAGAACTGCTCTGAAAAAACTTGTGACTGACCCAAGGATGCACCAGCAGCTGCATGTGGAGGAGTGGGGAATCAAACCCAGTTCTCCCAGATTAGAATCCATGTTTCTAACCATTACACCAAACTGACTCTCTAACTAACCAACCAAATAAATTTACCCATTTAAATCATATAAAAAGCAGTTTCATGCTTGGAATGTGCATTGCATTGTGCAGAGGCTCCCTTTAAATGCAGGGGCTTCCTGCTCTCCATGTGAGAGGGAAGAAAACTCCTGTGTGGAAGCAGCCTATGCCGCCACTTATCCCTTATCTTTGGTTGGTTTGTATATTCTGCAAAAACGGGATCCTAGACTCTCTGGTCTCTCCCAGCTGTGGTTGATTCCAAGCCTCCAAAAAACTAACAAGACCATCTGCCAAAAGCAAGTTTCAAGTGGATAGCTGTGCTGGTCAGCAGTAGAAGAGCAAGATCTGAGTCCAATGGCATCTTAAAGACCAACTTAGATTTTTTTGGGGGGGTATAAGCTTTTGATGAAACTTTGGCTCTTGAAAAGCTTACACCCTGGAAATCTTGTCTAAAGCAAGATATCTTGGATGATAGTGATGGGATCCACAAAACTTACTGTGCTTAAAACTGCCTATGTACACTCTTTGTTGCGCTAGTGTTTCTCCCCAACAACTGGTGCTGTTCAAGATCCACTACTCCAGACTGACTGAAGTGGAATCCTTTATTTATTATTTGTATTTATACAAATTTATACTCTTGAGAGTCCCTTGGACTGCAAGAAGATCAAATCAGTCAATCCTAAAAGAAATCAACCCTGACTGTTCCCTGGAAGGCCAGATAATGAAACTGAAGCTCAAATACTTTGGCCACCAAATGAGAAGGGAGCACTTACTGGAGAAGACCCTGATGCTGGGAAAGATTGAAGGTCAAAGAAGACGGGGACGGCAAAGGATGAGATGGTTAGACAGTGTCATCGATGCAACGAACATGAAATTGAGCCAACTTCAGAGGACGGCGGAAGACAGGAAGGCCTGGCGTGATCTGGTCCATGGGGTCGCGAAGGGTCGGACTCAACTGTGCGACTGAACAACAACAAATTTATAGCCCGCCCATCCCACAAGCAGGTTCAGAGCGGGTAACATCATAAAAACAGTACAATCAATACGGTCAAAATTAAACAAGTTAGTAATTAAACAATAATAAACATTAAAACTCAATCTCACTTCTGACGGTCACTGGTTGTACAGTTCTTTAGCATATTATTTGGGTTAACAGATGAATAGGTGGATAATTGACAACCACCTCAGGGAGGCCATATAGAGATGTCCGCTGCCTCAGCCAAAGGCCTGGCGGAACAGCTCCGTCTTACAGGCCCTGCAGAATTGAAGATCCCTTCTTTCTACCCAGCCACCACGGTGTAGTGGTTAAGAGTGGTGGACTGTAATCTGGAGGACCGGGTTCGATTCCCCACTCCTCCACCCGAAGCCTGCTGTGTGACCTTGGGCCGGTGGCAGTTCTCTCTGAACTCTCTCAACCTCCCCCCCACCTCACAAGGTGCCTGTTGTGGGGAGAGGAAGGGAAGGTGATTGTACACCACTTTGATACTCCTTAGGGTAGAGAAAAGCAGGGTATAAAAAAATCACATCCCCTCAAACTCTACCTGAATTTCATGGCCATAACTTTTGTGGAAACATATACAAAAACTGAACAGTCTGAGTCCGGTGGCACCTTTTTTAAGACCAACAAAATTTTATTCTGAGTATAAGCTGTCATGTGCACATGCACACATGATCTAATACCCAGAATAAATCTTTGTTGGTCTTAAAGGTACCACTGGACTCAAACTTTGTTCTGCTGCTTCAGCCCAACAAGGCTACCCACCTGAATCTATATACAAAAATTGTAATGTAAAGACTTGGCCATGGCTTTCCTTGTTTGCTAAGAGCTCATGGTGAAAATTGGATACAGTCTTTGGTGACTCATCACTTAGACATAAAAAAATATGAAGAGCCTTGCTGAATAGGACCAGAGGTCCATCTAGTCCAGCGTCCTGTCTCACACAGTGGCCAACCAGTGGCCAACCAGTTCCTGTGGAGGGTCAGCAACAGGGCACAGAGGCTGAGGCCTTCCCCTGAGGTTGCCTCCTGGCACTGGATTCACAGTTTGGCTGCTTCTGAAAACGGAGGTTAGCCACTGATAGACTCTCCTCCATGAATCTGTTTAATCCTCTTTTAAAACCATATATGGCTGTGGCCATCACTCTATCCTCTGGAAGCAAATTCCACATTTTCTTTTGTCCGTCCTGAATCAGCTTCATTGGATGTTCTCAAATGTGAGTATTTTGGGAGACAGTGAGAAAGTTCTCTCTGTCCATTCTCTCTACCCCATAGATAATTTTATAAACCTTTATCATGTCCCCCCTTCGTTGTCTTTTTTATAAAATGAGCAGTCCCCAACTCTTCAGCCTTTCTTCACAGGGAAGGTACTCAACCCCTTAATCATCTTGGTTGCCCTCTTCTGTATACTTGATGACTGATTCCTGCTATTTCACAAGTTGAGCTTATCAAGTGATGACTGGATTTTGAATAACACAAGGTGTGAGACTGAGATAGGGAAATTGCTACCCGCTCAACCTGATCAGCCTATGGGAAAGCAATTGCTTCCCGAAACTGATATTTTGGCTGCACCTCTTTCAGTTCCGCTCATTTCGTCTGAAAATCAAAATATGTTTCTAAAACATTCATTATGCAAGAGCATAAGAGAGAAGCCAATGTTGGATCAGGCAAATGGCCTATCCAGTCCAGCACTCTGTCACATAGTGGCCAAAAATACCAGGTGCCATCACGAGGTCCACCAGTGGGGCCAGAACACTAGAAGCCCTCCCACTGTTGCCCCCCCCCCCCAAGGACCAAGAATACATAGCATCACTTGCCCCAGACTGAGAGTTCCTATCTATACCTTGTGGCTAATAGCCACTGATGGACCTCTGCTCCATATGTTTATCCTATTTTCCTCTTGAAGCTGTCCATGCTTGTAGCCACCACCACCTCCTGTGGCAGTGAATTCCATGTGTTAATCGCTCTTTGGGTGAAGAAATAAGCACCATCATTATCCTCATTTTACAATTGTTGAAGCAGTATCATTATCCTCATTTTACAATTGTTGAAACTGAAGTTGGAACTATGTTTCCAGGCATTCTGCTGTATCCTCCAGAGAGAATACTTCCTCCCTGTTACTAGCTATCCTCCTGAAATATAAAGAACTGATTTCGTAAAGCAAGTGTGACACATATGCCATCCCAGCAGAGATCAAAGCTGAGGCTTTCCCGTTCGAATGTGCTGTCTCTTGTAGTAACCCAGTGTCTGGTGCTTCAAAGGGAACCAACCTTGCCCTAACAATGCACCCCTAGAATTGTGCAATGTTTCACAAAAGGGAGGGGGAAATCACCACTAACCCTATCAGATGATTCTACTCACTGTAGAGTTTGATCATTGCTTTCTTGGTGATGAATTGGCCTAGATCTGAGAGACCCGGGTCTGAATGCCCACTCAGCCATGGAAGCTCTCTGTGTGACCTTGGGCCAGTCACACAATTTCAGCCTAACCTACCTCGCAGGGTTGTTGTGAAGATAAAATAGAGAAGGGGAAAAGACGTAAGCCACACTGGGTCCCCATTATGGAGAAAGGCAGTAGATCAATTAAGTAAATAAAATAAAACTCATTTTCCGTGCTTATAGTTATTCACACGGCCTAAGGCTCTTCAAGTCCACGTGGATGTGTGTCATATTTGGTTTAATGAGACTTACTCTAGGATAATGTACATAGGATGATAGGGCTTCTTAGGCCACAAAATTTACTATGCCTTTTTAAAAAAATGCATTTGGCTATACTTGCATATTTGAAATATGGGTTCTAGTACATGTTTTCCCACGGAGCAAAAGAAGCTTTATGGAACAATTTAGATCTGGGAAATGAAGTGCGGGGAGAAACCTCCAGGAATGCTTTCCTATCCTGATTTCCTACACACACACACACACACACACAGAGAGAGAGAGAGAGAGAGAGAGAGAGAGAGAGAGAGACCTGTGGGTGCTTTGACCTTTTGAAAGAAATCATAGAGATCCATGAATGGATCTCCTATTATCTCTGTGGATTGCTAATAAAGAGTCAAACCAAAATCTGCTATTGATCATGCACCTGCATATGTCTATAAAAAGGAATTTGCATGCAGTTGCAGAGCTGATTTGGAATGGGGCTAAGTAGGAACGTGAGATGGGTGTTATTTACCAAAAGTGTTACTTTGCTGTCCACTTAGCAACCCTGTTTAAATGTCTCCTTCAAAAACTTGACTTTGCTCCCTTTAAAGTGCACATAAAAATTCAGGAGGGTCATTTCTAATCAGCAAAACTGATTCAAGGGTGAAAAGTTAAACCCCATTCTCACGTGGTCTTGCATGGCCCCTGATAACAAATCACAACTTACCTAGAGTTGCCAACTTACCCACTATGGTGGGCGATCTCCCACTGCCACCTCCTAGCCCCCAGTGCTGCTTGAATGCCAGGTGTATTAAGTGGAATCAAGGAGAAGACATCATTGATGCATCGATGTCACTTCTGGATAAAACCCAGAAGTGATGTCACTGATGCTTCAAGGTTTGGCTGATCTCTATGAAATCCTAGAATGTCTATGATATCACTTCCAGGTTTTAGCCAGAATTGACACTGATGCATCAACTGCATCTCCCCTCGCCCTGCCCCCAAAGTCTTCTAGGGATTTCAGTCATGGGCCTGGCAACATACAGTTTTCTATCAACAGGTTGGCAGAAGACCCCTGACCATTATCATTTCTATTTTGATCCTTAGAAGGTGATGTTTCACCTCTGTGTACTTGATTAAGACATAAAATGAACTGCTGGCTTTTATATTCTCCCAGCCTTTTTCCTCCCATTGCTTTTCTATCTCTGTAGTATTAGGTGCATTTGAACCCTCTCTTGCATCCCACACTGTCTAAACCAGTTAGATCTGCAACACAGCCCATATTCCATTGTACTGTTAATAATAATTAAGTGTCATCAAGTTGCAGCCAATTGAAGGCAATCCCACAAGAGGTTTTCAAGGCAAGAGAATACAGTTTAAGGTAGGGATGGGCATGAACCAGTTCATGAGGTTCAGGTTCATGAGGTTTGTGGCTCTTCCCCCCTCCTTTCTGCTGGGGGCAGCTCCCCAAGGCCAGCAGAATGGAAGGGGGGAGAGATCTTCCAAAACCTATTTAAAGGGAACTCTTGGAAGCAGGGGGGAGCAAGAGGGATCGCTGAAATGTCTTGCATCTATTTCAGTCTGTTAGGCTTCCCTCCTGCTTCCCACCATGAACCTCACGAACCTCCCAAAAACCACATAGAGGGTCGTCATAGAGTTATGGATAGGGAGGGGCACGAATTTAGGCTCATGGTTTGGTTTGTGCCCATCCCTACTGTACAGTTCTGGTCCCTCTATCTCAAAAAGGATATTTCAGGGGTGGAAAGAGTACAGAGGAGGGCATCCAAGGTGATTAGGGAATTGTAGCACCTTCCCTAAGAGGAAAGGCTGAAGCATCTGGGACTTTTCAGTTTAGAAAAGAGATGACTAAGGGGGAACATGAAAGAGGTTTATAAAATTACTCATGGGGTAGAGAGAGTTGACAAAGAGAACTTTTTATCCCCCTCCCAAAATACTAGAACTCAAGGGCATCCAGTGAAGCTGATGGGCAGTAGGTTCAGGACGCACAAAAGAAATACTGTTTTACACAGAGAGTGATTAAACAGTTCAGCATCTTAACCACTTGAGCCATAGGAATAAGCAGCCTTAAAAGGGGGATTCGATAGATTGATAGAAAATAGGTTTATCAGTAGCTACTAGCCATGGTGACTGGGGAGAACCTCCACATTCAGAGGTACTAAATCCTCTGAATCCCAGAGCTAAGAGGCAACATCAGAAGGAGGCCTTGGCCTCTATGCCCTCTTGTTGGCCCTCCAGAGAAACTGGTTGGCCACTGTGTGAGGCAGGATGCTGGACTGGATGGACCATTGGTCTGATCCAGCAAGGATCATTTTAAGAGATGAGCAGAGGTGGTTTGCCATCACCTTCCTTTGCATAGCAGCCCTGGTCTTCCTTGGTGTTTTCCCATCCAAGTACTAACCAGGGCTTACCCTCTTTGCTTCCAAGTTCTGTAGAGATCAGGGTAGTCTGGGCTATTCAGGTTGCTACACTCTATTGTAGGATGCTCAAAGTGTAGACTAGGGGCTTCTCCATCATTCTCTGAAAGCATCTTTTTCCTCCCTCCATCTTTTCTTCTTGTTTGTACTAAATATCCAACATCAGTAAGGGTTGTTGACAGAGTTTAAATATGCGAGGAAGTGGAGCACTGACTGTTTAGAGAAAAATAAGTAGGTTTATTAAAGAAGAACAAACTATTAATAGAAAACATCTGTTTGCCGGTATTCAACATGTTGCTTCACTGTATTTATTCCTAGCCATGCATTGCGACTGAGGGGTGACATGATTGAGGTTTATAAGATTATGCATGGGAAAGAGCAGGTAGAGAAAGAGGTACTTTTCTCCCTTTCTCACAATACAAGAACTCGTGGGCACTCCATGAAATTGCTGAGCGGTCGGGTTAGAACGGATAAAAGGAAGTACTTCTTCACCCAAAGAGTGATTAACACATGGAATTCACTGCCACAGGAAGTGGTGGTGGCTACAAGCATGGACGGCTTCGAAAGGAAATTAGATAAGCATATGGAGCAGAGGTCCATCAGTGGCTATTAGCCACAAGGTATAGATAGGGACTCTGGGGCAAGTGATTCTCTGTCTTCTTGGTGCTTGGGGGGGTCAACAGTGGGAGGGCTTCTAATGTCCTGGCCCCACTGGTGGACCTCCTGATGGCACTGGTATTTCTGGACACTGTGTGATACAGAGTGTTGGTTTGGATGGGCCTTTGGCCTGATCCAACATTGGCATCTCTTATGTTCCCTTATGTTCTCTTATGTTCTTATGTTCTTATGTTATAGAACACAGAAGAGAGAGAACCTTCGCTGTCTGGCCTAACTGTTGTGAGAGGAACAACAATAGAAGCTCTGAAGGAGCATAAAGTCTCCAGAAGAGCCAATCAGGGGACAGCAAGGACACAATTTGAAAAAGTGGGAAGTCCCTAGTCTAGCGATGCTAACTACAAGTCCTTCAGTTGTCCCCCTACAGAATGATCTTCAGATCTTCCTCACAAGGCTTCACTACAGACCTTGCATATTCCAACAAGATTGTCAGCAGGGAGCCATTTTATGATTTTTGGGTTGGGCCTAATTAAAAAGTATGACATGATTGTCTTTTTTTAAAAAAAAATGGGTCAGCATTGCTACCTACAATCTTCTTCCATATGCCATAGATATAACCTTGTATCTCCTGGCATGGAATCAGTGGCTGGGGCCAATCACAACATATTGGGAGGTTCCAAGCCAAGCATCCTCCTGGGGTAGAGGAAGCCATTTCTGAATGGGTGCCCCCTGCAGACACAAAGGTTACACTTCCTGGACTCTTCTGAAGCACCTCCTATGTCAGCAAGTTGAAGAAAAGACAGGACTGGCTCTTTGCTTTGCGGAAGAATGAACACATCGGTGGATGCCACAACATCCATGGGTAGTGTAAGGATCAGCATGCCACAGAATAAGCAAAATGGCTAACTAGGGCTCAGACTGAGAATCTCCAGATCTGAGACTGCAAACCAGACGACTGAGCTACCCAGAACATGAGTACTCAGTTCCCAGACAGGGCTATGCAATATGAAGCCTCTGGACAGGCACAGGAGAAATATTAGGAGCTTGGCCTTCTGCACCTGTCTGATAGCAGGATCTCCTCCTCCTGCCCTCAGGTCTGGCCTCCAGCTTTGGATGGCAGGCAGTGTTGGTTGGGGAACAGGCCCTCCGAGTCGGATTCCAGGCACAGCCACTTACACTGACGACTCAGCTAATGGGGGTAGGCTACAGAAGCAAGCGTGAGAACAAGCTGGTCAGACCGCAGGCAGTAGTATCGGAGGAGATAGGGAGGCCAGCGTCACTGCCAGGAAGGTACATACTGTACATGCCATTGGTCTATCAAGGTACGTATTGTCCACTCAGACAGGAAGCAGCTCTTCAGGGTCTCGGGCAGGGGTCTTGTGCATCACCTACTACCTACTCCTTTAAACTGGAGATACTGGGGATTGCACCTGGGACTTTTTGTGCATGCAATGCAGATGACCTACTGCCGAGGTGCAGTCTCTCCCCAGGTAGAAAGGGGATGGAGAGAGAGAGAATTGACACTGGGGAGCAAACAGTTTTGTCTCCTTTTTGAGACCCCCCTCCCCCAATCATCCAAAAGGGAAGCACAATTAGGCAGGTGTACAGATGTCTTCCATGACCTGGATGGCCCATGCCAGCCCATTCTCACCAGATCTCGGAAGCTAAGCAGGGTCAGCCATGGCTAGTACTTGGACAGGAGACCACCATGGAAGGCCAAGGCTGCGACGCAGAGGCAGGCCAATCGCAAAGTACCTCTGCTTGTCTTATGTCTTGAACACCCTACGGAGTCGCCATAAGTCGGCTGCGATTTGACGGCACTTTCCGCCAGCAAAAATACTCATTAAATGTACCTCCCCCCCCCCACACACACACAATTTAGCTCAGGCTTGAGTAAATACACCAACCTTGTGAATGAAGTCCAGGAACAACTAGTTCCTTCTGTTTCCAAGCGAAGCTGGCTATACAGAGTGCTGATTGGCTGGCCTGTGTAGCACCCACAAAGTTACTCTACCTCCCCACCCTGCCCCAGAGCCAAGCATCCTTTAAATGTTAAAAAAAGATTCCAGAATGGTTTTTTATTGTTCGAATAGGCATCAGGACAGGGGGAATGCTAAACAAAAGCCGAATGCCTGCCTGAAACATGGTGGAGTTGTGAAAATCCATGCTGGAATCTGAGCCAGGTAAGGGTCAGTGGAGGAGTCAGGGTGGTGAGAGAAACCTGCACTTGCTCTTGAAGAGACATATGCCTGTCTTCTGCTATTGTGTAGTGGGTTTGCCGCATGGACGAAGGACAAAGACCGGCATAGTGCAAAGCACGCTTTATTTAGTACACAACAAGACTGCCACTAACGGCCGGCAGGCCAACTATATACACTCCAGGGACACACCCATGGACCCCGTTGGTGGGTTTGAATCTCCCGCCACGGTGCCCATTGGTTCCCCAGTGGAGGGACTAGAAGCCTAGTCCCTATTGTTCTTCCAGAGTCAAGCTCTGGCTGTTCGCTGTCTCCCCAGTGGCGGTCAGCATACACAACATCTGCCTTAAATGCTATTAAGATTTTTTTAAAATTCAAAAAGAAAGACAATGACATCTCTGCACAGGTGGCCTTCTTTAAAGAGAGCAGGTTTTGCTGAAGGGGAGATGTTGGGTTCTGATATAGCATCTCCCAGCATACTTCCTTGACCATACCAGCATGGTCAGTACGACCCAGGGCTCAACTGCACGTCATAAAATCCCTGTGTGATTCAAAGTACTCCAGTCCAGCTTACAGTGCCACAGAAACCAGCTGAGGGAGAACACAGAAAATCTGCCCTCCTACTGACCACTGCTCTGACATGGATGGCCCGAGCTAGCCTGATCTCATCAGATCTCAGAAGCTAAGCAAGTCAGCCCCGCTTAGTACATGGATGGGGTCACTACACAGAGGCAGGCCACAGCAAACCACCACTGAATGTCACTTGCCTTGAAAACCCTATGGCAAGGGTGGCCAAACTTGCTTAACTTAAGAGCCACATAGAATAAACATCAGATGTTTGAGAGCCACAAGACATGAATGAAAAGTACTGGGTTCGATACGTCAGGACGCGGACCACGACGTCCGATAAGACGCGTTTATTAGTACTTAACACATGGAACCGAAACTAACGGCCGGATGGCCAACTTTATACAATTGTGGAGGGACACCCCTAGGTCCTATTGGCGGGTTTGAACTTCCCGCCAATGTCCCTATTGGCTCCTTACTTGTAGTTCAGGAGCCTAGTCCCTATTGTCTTCTGGACTGAAGCTCTAGCTGCCTCTGGCTGGCGTCAGGCAGTATCCGAAGACATAACAATGAACAGACACGTTTTTATTAAAAAATATACAAAATTGAAAAAATATACAAATATACAAATGCCTTCTCCAAGCCAGTCTGCTGGTGTGGTGGGGCTTGGAGAACACATTTAACTTTAGATGGGTAGGGAGGGGAGAAAGACAGAAAGAAAGGTGGAAAGAAAGCAAATAGATGGGGGAGTGAGAAGTAGAAAGAAAACAACTTTAAACTTAAATGCATCCTCCAAGCCCCACACGCCCCAACGCCGGTTGCCTTGGCTTGGAGAAGGGATTTAAAGAGACAAATGCCTCCTCCAAGCTGACCAGCTGGGAGGTTGGGGGCTTTGAGAATGCATTTAAAGTTAAAGTTCTTTCTTTCTCTGCTTCCCCCCACCTCAAGCCTACCCAGGAAGGGGAACACTGGCTGGGGAAGGGAAGACAGATCGGAGAGGCATGCCTCCCCTTTGCTTCCTCAGCCGCTCTGCCGGGAGCTGCATGATATGTGTGAAAGAGCCGCATGTGGCTCCCGAGCCACAGTTTGGCCACCCCTGCCCTATGGAGTCACCATAAATTTGCTATAACGTGATGACACTTTACACACAGAGAGAGACTACTGGAAGCAATTCTCCAGGGTTTCAGTCAGTGAAAGATTTTCCCCCAACATCTGCTACCAGAGCACCTTTAATGGAAAATGCCAGTGCATGGGCTTAATCTGGGACCTTCTGCATGCTCTACACTGAAGCAGTAGAGATTCTAGAGCAGCAGTTCAGGTTGATCATGCTGCTGCTGCGACTCAGCCCATGCACTGGGGATTGCGCAGCCACGCTTTTCCTTTGCTTCTCTTGTTCTGGGCCAGGAACGTCCCTGTTTGCTTCTTGGGAAGACTTCTGACATTTGTTTTCTTGACTAAAGAGCCATTCACATAACATATTACTGTGCTAGTAGTGGGCTGAGGTCACCATAACTCTCTTTCTCCAGGAGCCCTTGCAAGATAGCAAATGGGTATAGATCAGCACTTTTTGCTTCAACCCTCATTCTGAAGGCTGTGAAGAGTCACAATGTAGAGGACAATGTAGAGTTATTGAGCACATGTTGGGTTGGCAGTTTCCAGGTGGTACCTGGAGATCTTCTGTTATTACAAATGATTTCCAGATGACAAAGATCAGTTCCCTCTAGGTAATTCCCAACCCAGAGCTGGCAACCCTAAGCACAGGGCATACCATTGTTAGGTGTGTGTGTGTGTGTGTGCGCGTGCGTGTGTGTGTGTGTATGTGTGTGTGTGTGTGTGTGTGTGAAAGGGAGCTTTTAAAAATATTTCATTATAGTTAACAGGACAGGGGTAGGAAATGGGGGGAAACCACAAAATAATACAAAATAATCACTCATGAAAAATTTCTTATAGAACTGGAGGGGAGGTCAGGATCACAATACCTACTGGCCTGTTCCCTGACCTGTGAATGTTCACCTGATCTTCTACACAGAGCCTACAAAGATATAACCCATATGCATTTAGGCTCTGTATCAAAGGTCAGATGAATGCACGGGGCATGGGGGTAAGGCAAGAAGACATCTTCCTCCACCACATATTCCTTCAGCCTACATTGTTGTCTGCATGGGTGTATTCTCAATCTCAGCACAAGCCAAAGTGATGACAAAACATGGCAGCATGTCAAAACGCCATTAAAAATGGACTTATGGGAAGAAGGCTATCGCACTAGAGTCTCTCACCATTATTTAGCTATCGGAAACAGCTCAGAAATCAGAGTTTGTACCTGTTACCTTGTCCTACCAAAGTGAGTGGAGCTTTATAACTACTTATAAAAATCACGTACACGGCAGATGATTGCATCTGTCCTCCTATTTCAGTCTATCCAGCCTCACAGCAGACTGAAGCAATTAGCTGAGATTAGGTGTCAAGGGTAACCTCCCATTTTGCATGCTCAGAGCCAGGGATGCAGAAAACGTTTGCAAGGAGGTTGGCCTCAAGTCTTCATGGTTTGACATTTGCTGTGATCATCCCCATTGCATTGCCAATTTTTAAACTGGCCTTTCTCGTCCGGAGCCTTGAAAAGCCGCCACGTAGGCAACAATTTAGCAGCTGGAAAATTTGTTATGATGGAGATTAGCAATGTGACAAGCTTCTCTTGTCCAATGGCTGCACGGCAGGCTGCTGGTAAAGGCACCAGAAGAGGGTCAATTTAAAAGAAAAGAAACCTGAATATCATTTTGCCCTTTGGGTTAGGGCCTTTTCAGCAGTGGCACCAAAACTGGGGGACTCCCTTTCAGGGGAATTTCCTCTTCCTCCCTCCCTAGTTGTCTCCAGGCACCTGGTGAAGATGATGACATTACCTTTATGGCACAGGAACAGCCGCTGTCCTGCTGCAAAGGACAAACAATGGAGCCAAGAACAAATTTACAGTCCAGTGGCATCTTTAAGACCAGCAAAGGTTTATTCAAGGTATGAGCTTTTGTGTGCATGCACACTTTTTCAAATACTTTTTCAATGGAGTCAAGTTAGTTTTAGCTGCGGTAGCAGCTCCTATTTTTGCTCCAGCTTCTGGTCTACCTGTTGCTTTTTGCTATGCTTGTCGGATTCCACCACTGTTGCAAGCCACCCTGAATATTCAAAAGACTAGATAGAGATATTTTAAAGTCAATGTGCAAAGAAACATGTTTGTCTCAGGGCTTATCTATTCTAGACATGATGCTGGAGGTGTATGCTTAGGTCTCGCTTCTTGCTAAATTTTTCCCAGTAGCAGTCATGGCGGCAAGGGGCAGTTGAGAACCGAGACCATAGCTGCTGGGTAAGAGAAGATTAACCTTCCCCCCATGCCTCTTTCCATTGTACATTGGCTCCTTGGCACTGCTGTTTGCCTGAAGAGAGTGCAGGTATAACTTGGAGCAATTTACGAAGATGGGAGATCTGATCCTGAAATTCCACTCTATTGCATACTCTGGCCAGACAGATCTATACGTTACACGTGACACAAGGCATGCTGCTGAAAATGGAGGGGGAGGAGAAAGAGAGAAAATTCGACATGAGAGTGCCATTTTGGTAGCATCTCCAAGGAAATCATAAGAATCTTCAGGTGCACACCTCAGAACTTTGCGTGTGAAGCAGCACTCATGGTTTATAAAGCAAGACAGGCATATTATCTCTTTTTGATGCTCAAAGCAAAACACAGAGAGAGAGAACTTCAAAAAATCTCCACCAAGGATAAAAAACTGAGGTTTCCAAAATGTCCCTAAGGCTATTGCATCGTCACAAAAACGGCATGTGTCACAGATGAGAATCTTTGGCCCCTGGTGAATAATGTGCTTGAACTGTCTCACGGGGATGGAATACATGCAATGCAGAAGGTGCATCCAACCCAGAGGAACAGGATGGGCTGGGGTGGTCGGGACATGGTGTCATCTCTTCTTTCCTGGAACCAAGGGACTTCACTTCTCCTTTCCGCCTCCTATCACTCAGCTAACAGGAAGGCAGTTTCCACCCAAAGCCCGGACATTGAACTGTTGACACATGCACACACTCAAGGCTTGCACAAGGCTTCAAAGTGTTCTCCTCTCGCTTGTTCGCTTGCTCCTCTACCTTAATCTAGCTCCCCTATCTCTCCTCCCTGCCTGTTCTCTTCCTTCCTCTTTGGTGTCCTGCAGTTGCACAACATGAAACCAAAATTGAATCGCACCAGCGGTGGCCTGGTGGGGGGACTCCAGAAAGGGAAGGGATCCAGTACATCCGGCATCACTGGGGAGAGGGTCATTTACGGGAGCTGCTGTCAGGCAGTTTCTAAATGCAGCATCCTCCGAATTCCATGTCATCTCCACTTCCTCAAATGGAGCACAGTGTTGGGTAAGAACTTCCCCGGGCAATACAGGAGCCGAAATCAATCTACTCATCATTCCTTTAAATTAAAACTGAAAGTTCTGATTTGATCAAGATGGGGAAAGGAGGAGCATACTCTTTATCTGGCTTCTATGGCATCTTGTGAAAGCAAGGGACTAGATATGATATGATGCCTTAAAGTATGTCTGCATGGCTAGTAGACAAGGTTCTACATCAAATACAGAATACAAAGAAGAAGACAGAAAAATATTGTCCGGTCAGAAACAGTGTGACATCAGGGCACCTTGCAAGAACACCACAGAGCCATTGCCACTGGGTTCAGAACCATCCACAACAACTAAGTGGCACACAGGTGAACATTTAGTGTATAACTAACTTGTTGAAGAGCACATCACATGGGATAGCTTGAATATCACCATGCACTGGATGTAAACACGACCCACCGATGCATGTGTAGAGACCCCAAGATCCACTTATAATTAATGTGCTTGAAATACATCAATTTAACCAACTTGGGGTAGCTTGATATTTATTAAACTACAGTGGCATTCATACAGAATTCCAAGGAGAACAGCCATACATGAGAGAGGGGAGTAGAGTCAGAATGCCAAACTCTGCTATGTTCATGAGAAGGTGTTTCTGGGTCAAGGGACCCAACATGTGCCTGTGGGCACCATGATGCCCACTAACATCTTTCCTGGTGCCCACCATATATTTTTAGAAAGTGGGTGAGGGTAGAACTTTTGGCTAGCAAGGTCTCATAGTGGCAACTGACAGGTAGAACTGTTGGCTAGCAAGGTCTCATAGTGGCAACTGGAGATTTCATTGGTTGTGCAGATTTTTAAAAATGTTTCCTTGGAAGGAGCTGCCACCACAGGACAGGGGTCTTCACTGTGTGATTGGAGGTAAGCTGTGGCAGCCATTTTGTGGCTGGCTATGCCTCCTGTGGCAGCCATTTTGTGGCAGCCATTTTGTGGGTATGCCCACAGTACTGTACCAGAATTCCAAAAGTGCTCACAGGATCCAAACGGCTCACCTAGCTTCCATGTGTAAGAAAGGGCAATATGTGCACCCTTCTAAGCATGTATGACCTATGTACACTTTCAACTGAGTATGTGTAGATCAAGGGTAGCGGATGTTGGGACAGACCTCTACCTGAGATCGAAGAGAACTGCTCCCACTCAAGAGTAGACAATACTGAGTTTGATAGGCCCTTGGTCTGACTGCATATAAGGCGTCTGCTTTGTGGTGGGGACATAGCTCAGCAGTAGAGCTTCTGCTCAGGCCCATAGCTATGGTGGCGCATTTGGAAGTGGAGCCCTGCCCCGCCCCGGGAGGATGCCATACCCTCCCAAACTCCCCTACCCCAGTGTACCACCCCCCTTACCCCTGCCCCTCTGTGACCTCACCAGCTCTTCCAGGAAAGTTGCCCTGTTGCTTATGGTCAGTTTCACTCCCACTGATCAGCTAACACATGATCCCAGGGGAGTGAAACTTACCAGAAGCAGCAAGGCGGCTTCTCTTTCCTTCCCTGGCCTCTCTACTGCCACTGGGGATGGAAAGGGAAGCTGCCCTACCGCTTCTGGTCTGCCCCCCTCCAATGGCCCCTGACCAAACATTTTCTGGCTACAGGGCTGGCTCTTCTTCTCATGCAGATGGTTCCAAAGTTCAATCATCAGCATTTCCATGTAAAAGGATCAGGTAGTAGGTGATGAGAAAGACCTCTGCCTAAAACGATAGAGAGCGGATAACACTCAGAGTAGACAGTACTGACTTTGAAAGACCAATGGTCTGACTTTGTATAAGGTGGCTTCCCATGAGGGAGTAGCCATGATCCCCCAGCCAGCTACATGAGTTCATTCTCCCCAGAATGTCATATGGGGGGTATATTAGTTCTGTACATCAGCAAATAGTGTACATGTGTGCATCGTTACCTATGTAGGTGAAACCTCTCTGCGATTGCTCAGAGAAGGTTGAAAAAGTAGGAATTGCCCATTCCTGAGCCGTACCTTGCACTGGAGTTGAGTGAGGAGCAGTTTGGCAGGGCAGTGTCTCTTGTAATAACACTGTAGGTGAGCAAAGGAGTCACACCTTTAGGCCTTCTCCCTGCCACGTTAATGACACAAAGAACAACTCCTGAAAATACTGAATACCACCTGATCTGTAAATTAAGCTGCACCATTATCTCTTGAATCATCACCTTTATATTCCCCACAGCCTCTCTGTTCCTTGCCGAGACAGCAGCCTTTTTGTGGTTAGACCAGTACAGGGTGTCGTAGGGACTTTGGTGGAGCATTTTTTCTCTCTTTAAATTATTTGTTTGCACTTTGTACATGGAGACTGAAGGAACATAAGCTGAAGGGGAGGATTCCGAGTAATTTACACCATTGTCACCAGTTGCTTGGCATGGAGATTGGGTTATGCAACGGCAGAGCTGGCAGTGCGGTTGGACTAAATAAATATCAGGGTCTGATGCATGTGAGGATTTGATGCTTTCATAATCGATCATTAACTGGATCATCTTGCCACAAACCAAGACTGACATTAGGGAGTTTCAGTGCTTGAAATGTGTCAACCAGGTAGAGCAGGTATGATGCAGATGATTTTTTGATGAATATTTTTGTAAAGGAGTGTAACTAATCTGATGAGACATTGGGGAGACAAGGAAATGTACAGAGCATAACGTCAAAACCCAATTCCTTCCCTTCCTACTAAATTCAATGTTGAAAAGTACTTCTTTCTCTACGTTACACATTGAGGAGACAAAGAAATGTACAGAGCATAACGTCAAAAACCAATTCCTTCCCTTCCTACTAAATTCGATGTTGAAAAGTACTTCTTTCTCTACGTTATCCCATGCATAGTTTTGTAAACCTCTCTCATGTCACCCCTCAGTTCTTGTTTCTCCAAGCTAAAGAGCGCTAACCTCTTTAACCTTTCTTCATAGGGAAAGTGTTCCATCCCCTTAATCATATTAGTTGCCCTTTTCTGCACCTTTTCCAATGCTATAATATCTTTTTTGAGGTGCAGTGACCAGAACTGTACACAGTATTCCAAATGAGGTCGCATCATTGATTTATACAGGGGCATTATCATGTAGGAAGTGATGTGAAAGACCTTGACCTGAGACCCTGGAGAGCCACTGCCAGTCTACATAGACAATACTGACCTTCCAGTGCTCTGATTCAGTATACAACAGCTTCATGTGTTCAGTTAGCATTAGCATACAGCAATGATGTGAAGTGGCTGTCTCTAATCATTATAGCAGTCATGATTTTTAATTCTGTGATGGAAGCAAAAATCAAGTAGGCAGACCACAAGGAAAGCTCTTAAAATAATTTAAACGCTTTTTTACAAAAAGGCAATGCATAATGTATCATAATGCCACACATAGAACTGGTGCTATTGAAAGTTCTTCAAAGAAAATCCCATTTATTATGATAATTCCAGAGGGGTAGCTGTGTTAGTCTGCTGCAGCAAAACTTAACAGTCCAGTGGCACCTTAAAGGCCAGCAGCATTTATTCCAGCATAAGCTTTTGTGTGCACTGACTCATGAAAATTTATGCTGGAATTAATGTGGTTAGTCCTTAAGGTGCCGCTGGACTCCCATTTACAAAGAGCATCACAAATCACCCAGGCCTGACCTAGAAGAGGGAAGACGTTTGTCTTCTTCTGAAAGAAAGAAAAAAGTATCTGATGTGGTTTTCATTGTTTCTCACTCACTAAAGTATATCCACTGAGCAGCTACCTGTATCACCAGCTGGCAGTGTAGCACCATGTTGGAAGCTCAGGAAGAAGGAAAGGTAGGCTATAGATGTTTTAACAGATAAATTAAAAAGGTGCAGGATGAAGGTACCAGTGCAATTTGCCCAGGAGAGCTTCTTGTATTAAAGGCTCAGATCCTTCCCAGGAGGCTGGCCACCAAAGGGCAATCAGGGACTGGAAGCCCAGTCTACCATGCTGGCATCAGTCCTCAGGTTGGGTCTACAGTCTCCATTCTGTGAAACAGGTGTGAGTTGTTGAATCTCCTCAGTTCCTGTCTGCATAATGCCTGATTTGGATTGGGACCACAGCTTCAGAGAGCTTCCGCCTTCTCCCCCTCCATGTCATTTTCACAATCTGAAATAGTCCAGAGGAAAAGGATATTTAGAATCATAGTGTTGGAAGGGAACTCCAGGGTCATCTAGTCCAACCCCCTGCACAGTGCAGGAAATTCACAAATACCTTCCCCCTCCACATCCGTAGTGACCGCTGTTCCACGCCCAGAAAACCATCCAGGATTGCTTCCTGACTCCAAAGTGGCACCATTTGACCTGCTAGGGAAATGCACATGTTCCTAGGGATACATGTGAATTTCCCTAATGCTCTGCCTTCTGTGCTCAACAGGTTTTCTGTGGGCTCATAATGAAGAGAAAACATTTGTGAAAGAATAGTATTGATCTGATCAAGAATGTAGTATTTATGTGATAACACTGAGATCAGACATATAATGTGCTTGGCTAGATTTGCAAAGGGGTTAATTGCTTGATTACTCACCAGGGTCAACTGTGTTGGCCTGTAAGCAGATGCTCCCTTGACCCTCCCTTACATGTTCACCAGAGGCAAAATGCAAATAAATTCATCTTACATGTTCTGCATCTCATCTTTCAGGTCTTCTAAACCAGCCCGTCAAAGTCTGCTTCCACTGAGACCACACTACTTTGGTGTCTGAACTGCAGCTCTATGTTGCATGCGGTAGACTACAGTTGCTGATGGAAGGCTATGCCATATCCATTGCTTCTTCTGCTGAGTTCAACACTATATGCATTCTGCATTAGGGAAATACGAATATGCCATTTTTCATTCCTTTTTGTTTCCATTTATATTTGCCCTACTGATTTTCTCTGCTAGTTTTCCTGTTTTCTTTTACATCCCCCCCTCCCCAAGAGAGCCATTTTGATGTAGTGGTTAGGAGCATGGACTCTAATCTGGGAGAACAGGGTTTGATTCCCCACTTCTCCACATGCAGCTGTTGGTGTGACCTTGGGTCAGTCACAAGTTCTTTCAGAGTCGTTCTTTCACAAGCAGTTCTCGAAAGAGCTCTCTCAGCCCCACCTACCTCACGGGGTGTCTGTTGTGGGAAAGGGGAAGGGAAAGGAGATGTGACTCCTTCGGGTAATGAACGGTGGGGTAGAAATCCAGTATCTTCATCTTCTTTTGCACCTATATGGGGGAAAAGCTTTCATTTTAAAGTCAGATTCACCTTTTGACTTTATTTTTTCTGAGAAAGGGACAGCTGCAACCACTGAGAAACTGCAGAGGAAACTCCAGCTTTCAAACTGAATCACAGCCCTCACAAAATTTGGTAATATCTCTATTTCTGGATGCCCTTAAAATAATATGAGTGTCTAGGAGATGGATAAAAAGAAAGCATGGAAACATCTGGGAAATATCTAGTGAAGCCTCTGACCCTGTACAGGTTACGCAACTGTATTGTATTTTATACTGTTGGAACCTGCCCTGAGCCCGTCAAGGGGAGGGTGGGATATAAATCCAATAAATAAATAAATAATATTATAGGAAACCAGATAGTGGAGTTCAATATCCTGGGCACAGGATGGTTACCAGCATTCTTGGAAGGAAAGCTGCCTCGTTTCTTTTCTTTCTTTTTAAAAAAGTTTTTAAAGCAGTTTTGTTGAAGAAAGAATTTTATAATTTAACACCACCACCAAAATCATTAATATTATATAAAAAAACTTCACATGCATGCTTTATCTTCATATCTTCTTCATCATCTTCTTTCTCCTTTCTTCTCCCAAAATTATTACATAATAATGTTTATAAAATTTTCAAACAATCCTAGCTCATTATAATAAATTTACAATGTATTATCAAATTAATCTTGAACTAAATTATAATTAAACTCAGTCCTCCGGAGACCGCAGGGGTCAGTGGGGGGGGGACCCCTCCTTCCAGGGACCGATTGATCCTGGGGGGAACATACCCAATCACTCGCTACAGTCCCACCTCTACCTTTTGACAGCGTCAAAAAAATTTTTTTATATTATCCAAATCCTAATTTTAAAGCGAGTCCAAACTCTCTTCAAAATCTTCATGGTCTTCAGGAGTACAGACTTGAGTCGTTATAGCTGGCATGAGAAGAGAGTGTTCTTTCCTTTTAATGGCTCTGTTTTCTTGGGATTCAGAAGGGGAAGGATTTAAGGCGGCCAGCATTAGTTCACCTGAGGCAGAATCATAGGCAGTGTAAGACATTGAACCATGATGAACACACAACTTGCCCGTACAGAGCCATCAATATTTTATTCCTAAATCCTGCAGTTTAGCAGTGGTGTCCTTAAGGTCTCTTCTTATCTTTAAAAATTCACGAGGGAGATCTGGAAAAACTCATTTCAAGATCCTGGGATCCCAGATCACCACAGACTGTGACAGCAGCCATGAAATTAAAAGACGCCTGCTCCTTGGGAGGAAAGCGATGGCGAACCTAAACAGCATGATAAAAAGTAGAGACATCACCCTGCCAACAAAAGTCCGCATGGTCAAAGCAATGGTATTCCCAGTAGTCATGTATGGCTGCGAGAGTTGGACTATAAGGAAGGCCGAGCACCGAAGAATAGATTCTTTTGAACTATGGTGCTGGAGAAGAGTCTTGAGAGTCCCTTGGACTGCAAGAAGATCAAATCAGTCAATCCTAAAAGTAATCAACCCTGACTGTTCCCTGGAAGGCCAGATAATGAAACTGAAGCTCAAATACTTTGGCCACCAAATGAGAAGGGAGCACTCCCTGGAGAAGACCCTGATGCTGGGAAAGATTGAAGGTCAAAGAAGACGGGAACGGCAAAGGATGAGATGGTTAGACAGTGTCATAGATGCAACGAACATGAAGTTGAGCAAACTTCAGAGGACGGCGGAAGACCAGAATGTTATAGCACTATAGTGCAAGAGCAATCACTGATTTTTTTAAAGCCCCCCCCCCAATGACCTCTAGTGGTATGGTAGGGGGAAATTGCCAGGATAACCGTGGCTGGTAGAGGAAAATACGTACAAAACTTTCACATAGAAGCTCCATAGCCAGTGTGAATGCCCCACTGTGCAGCTGCAACCTATTTAAGTTATTCTCCCTTTTGATTAAGTTATCCCTGATCTCCCTTGAATTTGATCTGGGGTAGAGTTGCCCAATGGGCTAGGAAATTTCTGGGGGAGTGGATCCTGCGGAAGACCATAGAGTTCATCCTCAAAAGCAGCCATTTTCTCCAGCAAAACTGATCTCTGTAGTCTGGGGATCAATTGTAAATCCAGGAGATCTCAAGGCCCCACCTGGAGGTTGGCATCTCTAGCCTGGGGTGATCCCAGAAAGGTGGAGTACCCATTAGCTGCATTCTTGGCTACAGCCCTCCCCTGCACAATTCCTTTTCCCTTCTCTACTTCTCTGACAAAGTTGGTCCTGTCTCCATGCCCTTCCCATTCTTGTTTCCCTAGAATCATAATGACTGAATGCTCTGGTAGATCCATGCCCAAACATTAGCCCGCTCCAGAGCCACTTGTGTACTCCAAATTATGTGGGGCTCAAAGAAAAGAACATTATGAAGTTTAAAACTGTACACCAAGCATGAAGCTGTTTGTAGAGTCGTGGTGCTAGAAGACTCGAGAAGGCTACTGGCCAGGACTCCAAGAACTATAGAGTAATTTCTTCACACCCAAGAAGGCTTTTGCGGCTTGTGCTTTTTGAGCTCTGGCTCTTCAAGCCACACGGCAAACGGCTTTTGAAACAGAAGCAACTTCCCCAAAGTCGTTTCTGAGGCATTGTCACAGAGACATGCTTCTCAAAGATAAAAGATTTTTAAAAACAACTCTGGGCACACCCAAATTCTTAGGTACACTTCAGGCAGCCATCTGGATCCGGGCCATTACCTAGGCATTAACTTGCTGAAAACCAATAATACTTAGTGTTTTATGTATGTTTTTTTTAAGTGTTTCATGCTCCATATACATTAACACTGGAATAGTTCCAATAACCCTCGCAGCATTCTCCTCACATTTCAGGAGTGGGGTTGAAGTTGAGAGTTAGTTGAATGTCCTAAAACAGCTAGAGTGTCAGACTAGAATCTGGGAGACAAAAGTTCAAATCCCAACTGTGCTATGGAAACTTGCTGGGTGATCTTGGGCCAGTCACATACTTAGGGAGGCCAGGTCTCCTGCTTCAGTAGAAGACCTCCCCCCTCCCCTCACCCTCCTGTGTGCTGCTACTCAGCTGAGTAGTGGGGGGGAACGCTGGGGGAAAGGGGGGTGATCAACATCAAGCCGAGGCAATGATGTCACTTCTGGCTTGACCTGGAAGTGACGTCACACCAGGCAACATAGAGTTTGGGGCAAATGCTAGAGTGTCACCCCTGCATGATCACATCACTTCTGGGTCACTCTGGAAGTAATGTCAACGCACTGCTGATGGCATCACAACATCAGTGTGAACCCCTCCCCCCCCAATTGTAAATCTCCTGCTACCCTGCCCATACTTTTGGCCTAACCTACCTCACACTCACAGGGTTGTTGTGAGGATAAAATGCAGGAGAGGAGAATGATGTAAGGCACTTTGGGTCCCCATTGGGGAAACAGGAAGGGTATAAATGAAGTAAATAAATAAACAGCCATGGAGTAGTGATGCAGGTTTAACTCTTTTCTCTTTTTCGTCATACCGTTTCTCCAAATAAGGACCAAGCAAGATGCGATGGGGAGATCTGTGTGCATCTTCCTATTTCTGCCTCAAGAAGGGATGAGGTCTATTTTTAAACTTCAACAACAAACAACACAGAGAAATGGAGCTAAAATCTGCCACTCCAGCATCTTACTTTGTGACGTTGCCAGCTCTGAGTTGGGAAATTTCTGGAGCTTTTGGGGGTGGAGCTTGTGAAGGGCAGAGTTTGGGGAGGGGAAGGACCTCAGCAAGGTATAATGCCATACAGTCCGCCATCCAAAACAGTCATTTTCTCCAGGAGAATTGTTCCCTATAGCCTGGACACCAGTCGGAAGATCTCCAGCTACTACCTGGAAGTTGGCAACCCTACTTCTCAGTGCACTGGTGCTTTCAGAATTTTTCTCCCAGCCAGGCTTCCTTCCTATATCAAGGTCAGATAAAGAGACAAATGCTGGGGGGAGGTGCAAGATTTTGCTTCCCGTGCCTGCCTGTGCCATGATGACAGAGAGAGATACTCATACATATTATGCTTTCTTCAAAGTAAAAATGTGAGTTCATGTAAATAAATAAGGATCCCCCTTTTTACCAGTATAAATTATGTATCCTCACTTCTTATATATTACTGTGCTTCCTCCACAGAAGAGAATTTTAATTATTGAAGAAATTGGGACTTTTTATTCCATCCATCTGAAATTTGGCAGGGAAGATACTTTGGGGTGGTAAATAGGGATGGGCATGGATCTGCAAAATGTGGTTTGGGTTGTGGTTCATGGCATGCCCAGTTTCTGAACCACAAACTGTCATGAACTTTTAGTGGCCAAATGAGGTCTGTGATCCAGTATGCTAGAGACACCAAACTCACAGGCAATCTCCGGCCCTCCAAGTTTGATGAGGATTGGATTTGTGTGGGTCTGAGTTACCATCCCCCAAAGAATATGTCCCCAGGAAGGTACTTTCTGGGGAAATGACAGGCTTTCATTTCCCCAGAAAGCACTTTTCTGGGAGCTCTTGGGGGGGGGCATAACTCAGACCGTGTAAATCCTCATTAAACTTGGAGAGCAGGTAGAGGAGAGTCAGCTGAAGATTGCCTGACAGGCGGTCATGTTGACTGGCAAGCTAGAGACATCAAGGTTGCAGGGGACCTCCTCCAGATGCTCCTCTACATGCCCACCAAGTTCTGCCCCCACCCTGATGTTTTGAAGTTTGGTAAACATTTGGATTGAGCAGAGACAGTCTATCTGGAAATATATCCATTCACAAACTGGCACGAACCCCCACAAGGAACTGGAAAGTTCATGCTAGTTGACCTGCAACAAACTTCACTTTGTTTGGTGTAGTGGTTAAGTGCGCGGACTCTAATCTGGGAGAACTGGTTCCCCACTCC